>NC_044333.1:28048904-28349654 GCF_007399415.2 Gopherus evgoodei
CACACTCTATAGGTCCATACCTAAAGACCCAGCTTCTGGAGTCATATGATGAGTTCATCATTTCATCTTTCTTTTTTTTTTAAATCAAGTTTTCAACATGGGTGTGCAAAGAAAATCTTGAAAGCATGACCAGAGTTTAACTGATGTCTGCCTAATGCTTCATAGAGCCTGAAACAAGCTCATAGAGTTATCAGCTGCACCCATCCATCTTAACTCTAAGACCTGCTGCCACCCAAAGGAGATGTGAGGCATAGAGAGGGGCAATGAAGACCCTTTTGGGTTATGCTTAGTTCAGACCTTCTGGTCTTTCCTCCAAGCAAGGCTGCCGAGTTCTGCCTCCCTACTTCTACAGAGGCATAGAATTTCTTTCTATTCCTAGACCCCTGGCTCCCAGATGTTCCCTCCTCACAACCCAATGCTTAACCTTAACCTCATGAGTAAACAAATCCCTATTCAAAAACACTTAAAGCATGTGCACAACTCCCATAATCTCCAATGAGACAATGCATGCATGTGCATATATGCCTTGCTGATAGGAATGGCATAAAGCATGTATGTAAAATTAAACATGTGAGTTAATGCTTTACTGGATCAAGGCATTAAGAAGCAGCAATAGCCAGAGACTGTGTTCACAGAGAGCTAGACCTGTCCAGTTGAGATCTGGAGATTTTAGGGACCCCTAAACAAGCTAAATTAACATTAGAAACAAGAAACACAGACCAAGACTTAACTAGTCTACTGCTGTGCAAGACTGCTCTAAAAATTAAAACTCACGCACACAAACACACAAAAATCCAGCTGCACTTTATCATTAGGAAAAATAAGAAGACATTCACAGTGGAAATTTTAATATGAAAGAGCCACATTATAGTTATTCAAGTAACTCACAACAGAGGGCAACACTGGCCAGCAAGTGTTAGAGAATGTTGGGTTAGAGATGGTTGGGGTTTTTTTAATAATAGTTTTTTCATTGTAAAATACCTGTATCCGTTAGAGTCAAAACATTTCATATTTACGGGGGGGGGGGGGGGGGTTGGAATCTAAATTGTCAAACCATCCTGCTTTAACATTTTCAGAATGGAAAGTTCCAGATTTGGGGCCCAAATTACTTTTCATCTGAATTTTAAATTCTAGTTTAAAGGAGAAAACAATAAAATAATAGTAATGAAAAGGGTCAAAATTAAAATGAATCAAAATATTCTGATTGAGCTGATCTAATTTTTATGGGGTGGGGGTGGGGGGATTTTGTATTCATAAAAATGTTGAAGATATCCCAAATCTGGACGAAAGGTATAAGAACAATTTTAAGAATCTTAAAAATTCTCAGAGGGTGGGAAATGTTTTTCCCACCCAGCTCTAATAGAGGAGTCTGTTCATATGAGAAGAGTGAGACCCACTAAGCTGGGAGTAAATCCCTAGGAGAGGGGACTCACCAGCTAGCAGAATAATTTTATACCTGCATCAGTGTGAGAAAACAGCCATTGAAGGAGAACTTGAGAGGTCAGGAACCAGATGGTCTGTCTTGTTATTTATGGTTTCTTTTAAGAAAAAGCACTCTAGCTGTTTAGGCCTCAGAAAAGGCACATCCTAGCCCAAAGGGTCATGTTTTTATATATGAAAGTTGAAAAGGATGCGGAAGAGACACAAGCTACTGAGTGATCCCTTGGGATACTCTCTCTCTCTATACCCTTGGTAAAAGATGGAGTAGCTCTCAAAGAAGGGCACCCATGGCTGTTTTTCAAAATTAGAGAGAGAATACACGCTTCACAGAGCACATGCTACAGCAACTAAATCTGTTGCTCTCAAAGTGGGCACAAAAATAACCCTGTTAGCCAATATAGGCCAAATTGTGATTTTGGTTACATCTGTGAAACTCACATAAAATATAATGAGAAAGAATTCAATCTTCTTGGTTAACAAAGGACTATTTTTGTGCCTGTGCTCAGAAAAGGAAAGGACAGATTTAACTGCTGTAGCATGTGCTGTAATTAATTTCTCTCTACAGTTTAAAAAAACAGCTTTACTGCCAGCCATTGAAAGCCATTTCTCCTATACTTTAGGCAAGCAATACCTCCATCACTGAACAGTTTCTCGGGCTACTTGAATGTGCTAATCATTCTTTTAATTAAGTCACTGGGTTCTGTTTGGAAACTCATGATCATCTTCTATAGATGAGAGTATACATGAAAACTTGCTTTCTCTGTGATTTAACAATCTCTTGATTAAATTCCATTTATATCTGAGACAAATAATGACAAGGCCTAAAGGTAGCTCTACATGTACTCACTTCATTACTGATTCTGCTAAAAGGCTTTTAAATGAAAATTAATAGAAAACTTCTGTGGATTAGCTATATAAGGCCATTATTTACCAGCAACACTATTGTCCAGAGTACACGACTTTGCAACTTTCTTTTCAATTTGATTTTTCTATTCCAATTTAAGGTCCTGATCCAAAAATCACTTGAGCATGTGATAAACTCTAAGCATGTGAGAAGTCAATGGGTCTGCTCACATGTTTAACATTAGGCACATACTTACGTAGTTTGCCAGCTCAAGGCCTAAAGCAGCATTTGGGATACAGAACAAAAGATAGGCACAATTCAATTCATGAAGCAGTTCATGAAATGAATGCTGCAATGTATTTCATAGGGGTTGGAGATTCCAGACTGATGATCTTCAATATCCAAGTGGGAATTGCCCCTAGATGTCCTTTCCTTACCATGCAACTTCTCCTTCTCCTTCACAAGTCTTGGGATACCCCTTCTTACCTCAGATATCTTTCGGGGGTCCCCAGACTTGTTTGTTATGGAAAGGGGACAGATGTTAGAAGGCAAGGAACACTAGCTAGAAGAAGTAGGCTTGCTGATGTACCAACCTCTGGACATACTCAACTTACATTCTTGGCATTCAGCCTTCAACCCACAGCTCAGTTAAGTGGCCCTAAGGTTAAATATTATTTTATTTTCACAGTTCTAGCAATGAATTAACCATTTGCTGCACATGGCAAACTTTGGGACATATCTGACTTGAGTTCACGCACACAGCCCCCACTGATCTGTTAATACAGTGGATACTTGTGCACCTAAAATGTTTCTGTAAGGCAGAACTAATATCTGTCATGCTCTTCTGAAGGAGATGAGATTCTAGAACTAATTAAAAGTGTGATTTTTTAAAATTGATCTTTATCTTCTGATGATTATTTCATGCACATAAAAGCAAAACTATTGGATTTGGTGCTCTTGCCTATTGAGTAAACTGAATGTTGATAGTCCTTCTCTCCAAAGAACAGAATGTTTATGATTGATAAACATGTCAGTATTTTCTTTTTCTTCTTGGAAAAATGTTTTAGCCTTCTCGTAAGTCTCTGTTGCTAGTTATTTTGAGTTGTTTTAATTATGAACTATTGCCTATAGATTCATAAATTTCCAGGCTAGAAGGGATTGTTGTGATTCTTTGTTGACCTCCTGTATAACATAGGGCATCGAACTCCCCCAAAATAATTCTTAGACCATATATTTTAGAAAAAAAAATCCATTCTTGATTTTAAAACTGCCAGAGATGAAGAATCCACCATAGTCCTCAGCAAATTTTTCCCATGGTTAATTACCCTCATTGTTAAACATGTATGTCTTATTTCCAGGCTGATTCTGTCTAGCTTCAAGTCCCAGCCATTTGATCATGTTATAATTTTCTTTGCTACACTGAAAGCCTAGTATCAGATATGTTTCCCAATGTGGGTACTTATAAACATAAGAACATAAGAAAATAACATAAGAAGAGCCATACTGGGTCAGACCAAAGGTCCATCTAGCCCAGTATCCTGTCTTCTGACAGTATCCAATATCAGATGCCCTGGAGGGAATGAACAGAACAGGTAATCATCAAGTGATCCATCCTGTTCTCATTCCCAGCTTCTGCAAACAGAGGCTAGGGACACCATCCCTGCCCATCCTGGCTAATAGCCATTGATGGACCTATCCTCCATGAACTTATCTAGTTCTTTTTTAAACCCTGTTATAGTCTTGGCCTTCACAACGTCCTCCAGCAAATTGTTCTACTGACTGTGTGTTTTGTGAAAAAATAACACACTTTCTTTTGTTTGTTTTAAACTAGCTGCCTATTAATTTCAATTGGTGAACCATAGTTCTTGTGTTATGAGAAGGAGTAAATAACACTTTCTTATTTACTTTCTCCATATCAGTCATGGTTTTGGAGACCTCAATCATATCCCCTCTTAGTCACATCTTTTCCAAGCTGAGAAGTCCCAGTCTTATTAATCTTTCCACATATGGAAGCTGTTCCATACCCCTTACCATTTTTGTTGCCTTTTTCTGAACCTTTTCCAATTCCAATACATCTTTTTGGGGTACTGGGGCAACCACATCTGTACACAGTATTCAAGATGTGGGGGTACCATGGATTTATATAGAGGCAGTATGATATTTTCTGGCATCACTGGAATTTTACTGGGACAGGATAATGGCGAGAGAAGCTTGCAATTCATGTCTGATTTTAGACCATCTTCTCTGCTGTTGGTAGGAACTCACTAGGCACTTAACCTCATAGAATGGGAGGAATTGAAATATCCTGCCCTGATATGGTACCCCCATAGGCAGAATTGAGAAGAACATTCTGGCTCATTGAGTCCTCAGAAGGAGTATGGGACAGGTTGTCCCCTCTGTCTACTTACCTAGAGATTTCTTCTGGGGTCTGGAAGATCTTGTTCTATTCTATCCCACTCTGCTCCAGTACCTTCAGGATTTTCTGTGTGGTTTATGATCTTATCTCATTTCTTCAGTCCACTGAGGATACAGAGACCTAAGCCATTGGATTTACCTTCATCCTACAGAGATATTGCAAAGTGCTGTTTTGAGAAGAGAAGAGGGTATTGAATGAAGGTGATATATGTGTTCCCTGGTGACCATACAATAAGAAAAGAAGAATCTCTGAATATGATTACTTTCTGAGATGTTAGTCTACATTAAAAATGAACCCCGTATATTATGCCTCATATAAAATATGAAAAATACATAGTCTCTCAGCAAGGATGTCATAATATATTTACATACATATGAAGATGCTTTTCGGTTCCTAAAAAGGGCAGATCAGATGAAAAGAGATAAACCTAGTTTTCATTCTACACATAAGCAAGTGGCCAAAAATCTGAATTCCTGGTTAACCTCAATTAACTTAGATACACACATTCAATACAAAATGTATGTAGTTGTGAGCATAATCAATTTGTAGTGATGTTTTTTAATAAGGAAGTCAGACATATAATTTTTATTGAATCTGGCTTATAGTCAACATGTTGCTATGAGAATTTTTAATTTTTTTCTACTGAAAACAATAAATTGTTTTAAATATCACTCAGTAATCAACTCATATCCACATGTACATTTAACATACACATGCTGTGTTTCACTACTCACTCACATGTTTATTTCTTTTTCACAAGGACTAAGCATTGTACAGTGTTATTAATTACATGACATACAATAATGTTCAATGTTCCAAGGGAAAATAAAATCCGTATTGCAACCACTCAAGTCATAAGCAGAGTTCTTTGGTGTATACAATGTTTTTAAACAACAGAAATATCTCTTTTGTCTTCCTGTGGCAATAAGTTACATGTTCTGGGAGCTGCAAGGGATTTGTCCTCATTTTCTGAATGGGGTGGAACATAATGGGTACATTTCTAAAGTAGGCCAAATTCATTCCTGATACATCTATACTTAACTCTATGTCTCTACATCAGAGATGAATATCTATCCATTATCTTTCGCTAGAGCAGGGGTTCCCAAACTTGGTTCTTGGCTTGTTCAGGGTAAGCCCCAGTGGGCCGCAAGATGCTTTGTTTACCTGAGCATCCACAGGTATGGCCGCTCGCACATCCCAGTGGCTGCGGTTCACCATTCCCAGACAATGGGAGCTGCGGGAAGCGGCACGGGCCTGGCCCCTGCTTCCTGCAGCTCCCATTGGCTGGGAACAGTGAACCACAGCCACTAGGAGCTGTGAGACGCCGTACTTTTGGACATTAAGGTAAATAAAGTGTCTCATGGCCCGCCAGGGGCTTACCCTGAACAAGCCAAGAACCAAGTTTGGGAACTCCGTGCTAGAAAATTTATGGTTGAAATAGGAATAAAAAACATTGTCAAGTTATATAACGTACTGTTACTGGCCCCTACTAATAAGAATGCCTAAGACTTTCTGTAATAAGCCCCTGTTTTCAATTGACAACTCTAACCATTCAAGTTGAAATTTTCTCTGCCTCGGGTTGGAATTTTAGAAAAAATAATATGTATTTAAAATTGTATCATAATGCATACAAAGAAGGGACAGAAGAAAGGTTACACAGTCAATTTCAATTCCTCCATTTCTAACTTGTTTATCCAACATTAATAAAATTCTTTTAACATAGTTTTTGTATATAATTATAGGCAGACCAGGTAGTATCATCTATTAAGATTGCTCAGTATTTCTCATTATAAAGATCTTGTTCTCAGTTGCTCCTAACTTTGCATACTTTAACCATTTGGTCTTCAATTTTTGCATGCTGGGTGTCTGTCAATCTTAATTTTGGCATTTGCTAGTATTTGTATGCTTGGTTTGCAACCTTAATAATGTTTTTAACCTAGTTTTTGTGTGTAGTTGTATATTAAGGCACATAAGATCTGGCAACTGTATTGTTCTGGCAACTGCATTAGTTTTTTAATCCACACATAGCCTCCCCCCCTCACAAACACAGATCAAATTTTTTAAATCCATATGTAAATCTTTTTAACTAATGGGAATTCTATTGCCCTTTAAACCTGTTCCAAGAAGCAGGAACTTGTATTTAAATTGAAATTGGAGAAATATTCCTTTTTGTTTTAATTTTAAAGTGTCAGCAGAATTACTCATATAAATAGAGGGATTAATATGTGCTTTAAAAGTTTACATAAAATTTCAATGTTCAGTATTTGAAAAAAATATTTATATACTGTAAACACAGCAGATTTATTACCAGACTGTGCTGTATTAGTATGCTTTCAGGATATTACATAAATGTCACACATTTCCCCCTTCATCTACTTTTCTTTGTCTAGTAATCCATCATTTAAAGAGTCATTTTCAAGACAATTGGATTCTGTTGGCAGAATATGGTCCAAAGACTGGCTGTTAGCCGGTAACTTCTCATTCTCCTGGAACAGGTAATACAGTTTTTTTTTTTCTTGGTAAGAAAATTATTGAATTCTATATAGATGACTATATCAGAATTACAACGTAAATATTAAAGGTCACACTGAAATATAGTAGAGAGATGAGGCATTCAATAATAAATATATACATGCATTGCATGTGAAATTAGAGTGAGAGGAGGGGGTTAAAACGTTACTTCCACTTAATGTTGAAAGTCTCTAAGAGGCATCTTGGAAAAATAGACTACATGCATAGTGGTTTCTTCATGATTTCCAAAGCTTATTTATTTTAGGGTTTTATTACAGCCTGAAAACCAGAGCTTCCAAAATATATGCTGAGATTCATAAATATTTTGATAGTAGCTGAGCCGACTTTCAAGGGAATTTGAGCCTATTTATGGTTTTCATGAAACTTGTGGTGTTGATAGACCCATCTGAGCTTCACTTTGAATCTAAGAAACTTTATAGAGAGCCCTTCTTACCAAAACTGCTGATTTTTACAGAGCTCCACTCCCAACTTCAGAGAGTGGATAGTCAAGATAGTGATTTAGGCTTGCATGTAAGTATTCCTATTTGGTTCTAGACTTAGTTCTACCAATATTTTAAAACATAAGGTTGATTTTTCCCCACTATGAAGTAATAGTATATCTGCTGGCATGAAATAAAGGGGGAAATGAGAGTAAGATTTTATGGCATTTATAAGCAGATTCCTTTGGAAACTGCTGAATCAATATTTGTTTAGCTGGCCAAGGAGCTTATAAAGATGAACCCCCTCCTCCCCACAAAATAAATACTGAAAACAACTACACCGCTACCTTGATATAACACCACCTGATATAACATGAATTTGGATATAATGCAGTAAAGCAGTGCTTCAGGGGGGTGGAGGGGTTGGCTGTGCACTCTGGTGGATCAAAGCAAGTTCAATATAACATGGTTTCACCTATAACGTAGTAAGATTTTTTGGCTCCCAAGGACAGTGTTATATCGAGGTAGAGGTGTATATCAAACAGCACTCAATGGGAACTCTTGCAGCTTCATGGACACATGACACATGCTCACTTCCCCCTTAATGTATCACTTTTTCTTAAATCCTATAAAATCAAATGTTTTGGACCTGTTACAACTAATCAGACCACTTGTGTGATCCTGATAGGACTAAATTCTGTGCTTGTTGAAATCAATGAGATTTTTGCCATTAACCATCATAAGAGTAGGATCATATCCAAAATAATTGAAAGAATTTTTTTCCAGTTTATATTCATTGGCAACTCTCTAAGGAAGTTTTAATGGATTTATTATGGTGAGTGTCAAGCTGAATTTTACTGTCAGGAATTATTGTCCTGGTACTCATTTGATCAGGCAATTGTTACTGCCACACTTACATGCTGCTAGGAGGAAATATGAGCTCTGATAAATAGCAAGTTATTTAGATAACTAGATTATGTTTCCATTTGATCATGTACAGTACTAGCACAAGTATGTTAATGGACACTCTTTGTATGTGTTAGCCAAGTCTTATAGGCTAATGGAGTTTTATATTAGACAGGCTATCTAGCCAACATATAGTGATAAGAAGTAAGTATTAATATACTACTAATGCAAAGAACGGTTGTACAAGACTATGCCAGGGGAGTATAGGATAATAGTAAATTCTTTCAAGTGAATTAACGCAATGGGAATATCTATTGCCTGTTAGATCCCAGTGCAGATTTCAAAGGAATAACACTTTCCACCTGGGTAACTCATGTACATCTCAGACTGGCTTTAGGACTCCCCTCCACCAATTTGATTCCAGTAATGCTTCTACTCATGTGCACATTTCAGCAAGCTGAATAGTGCAGGTCTTGTATATGAAGGGGAAGATAGCTAGTGGTTTATGCAAATTTTTAAAAAAGAGTCCAAGCAAAGGTGAAGTTTAGCTTGGTAAAGAAAATGAAATCAAATCAGCTTTCTCAAGAGATAATAGTGATTCAAAACAGACACTTTTTTAATGCAAACTCAATACTTTCAGTCCAGCTGATCCTAAGAAAAGACCTTTTCATTAAGGATTATCTGTCTCCTTTGCACAGACATTATTGAAGATTAATGAATTGAATGGAAAGCTCCATGTAAGAATCAAACTAAGAATTCTGTTGCTAAGATAGGACAGCTGACTTTCTTTATTGAAACCACACTGTTACCATATGCTTCTAATCCTGAGCAGGTGACCAACCATATTGTTTAATAAATAACTATTTAGTATATCGGAATGATGAGCTCATAAAAGACTTGGCATGTGTTCCTGGCAAGGAAGAAAGTGAAAGTAAAGAAGAATAGAGACTTTCAAAAGAGTTTTTCAAAGATGTTGCTATGGGGAAAAATGTGTGAAACAAGTTGCAGGGTTCCATTACTGTAATATTGTATCAGAAGCAATGCTCACTTGTTAGCCATCCAAATTGCTGACTTGCTATGTTATTTCCTACCGGGGCGGCTCCAGACCCCAGCACGCCAAGCACATGCTTGGGGCGGCATGCAGTGGGGGGCACTCTGCTAGTTGCTGGGAGGGCAGCAGGCGGCTCCGGTGCAGGAGCGGCGCCAGGGTTTTTGGCGCCCTAGGCAGGGGTCCTTCCGTGCTCCCGGTCCTTGGTGGCAATTCTGCGGTGGGGGGGGTCCTTCTGCACTCCTGGTCTTTGGGGCATTTCGGCGGCGGGTCCCGGAGCGAGTGAAGGACCCGCCACAGAACTGCCGCCAAAGACCCGGAGAACGGCAAGACCCCCTGCCGCCGAATTGCCGCCGAGGTCAGCAAAATGCTGCCCTTCCAAATCCTGGCACTCTAGGCGACCACCTAGGTCACCTAAATGGAAGCACCAGCCCTGCTCCGGTGGACCTCCTGCAGCCGTGCCTGCAGAGGGTCCGCTGGTCCTGCGGTTCCGGTGGGCCTTCCAGTGGAGCCACAGGACCAGTGGACCCTCCACAGGCACGCCTGTGGGAGGTCCACCGGAGCCACGGGACCGGCAACCGGCAGAGCGCTTCCCGCGGCATGCCGCCCTACTTGGGAAGTCCTGTATCCCCATAAAAGATGTAGCATTGGTATTAGCAGTAAGAGCTTCACCAGCAACTTATCTGAATATAGTTCTACAGGTTGTTCTCACCTGTTGTTTTCAGCAATATCTCTAATTTTAAGCAAGAGTGGCACATCACATGACTTGTCCCTAGCTGTTGTTTCACACAAAGTTTCATGTTGGAAATACATTTGTTAATGCACGAAGATTTCTATTTGCTTAGTGTTAATAACAATAATACTGTGCTCAGCTCTAGGACTTTCCATGTGAAAATTTTCAAACAATGAGGCTTCACAAAACTCCTATTGGACGGTGAGTAGAGGCCTCTATTCAGTTCTGTTTTTGGTGGTGGACACTTTAGCCAGGCTCCCATACCACAGGAAATTACCACCTAAGGCAAAGCAAAGCTCAATGGATCCAGGATCCCGCCTCTTAAAAACTGCTTCTGACAGGGAGAAAATCTGAGATTTTTCCACCCAGAGGATAAATGTGGAGGGAGATAAGTGAAGAAGAGAAAGAATGCGGGGAAAGGGGAAATATACCTCAAGTTTAATCACACACATATCACCTGGCTCCAAGAACAATAGCTTCAGTTCCTTCAGTTAGCATATTGCTCTCAAGTTCAGGAATTTACCTCAGTGTCAGGAACTGTGTTTTCAGATTGCATAATATTTTACTTCCATTGTTCCAGGAGGTAGTTAGCATTTGTAATATGAAAATGCATCATTAAATCTCTTCCCCTCTCCCAAACTTCACAATAATAAAAGATTTACGTCTCCAATATTTAAGGAAAAAAAGGTGAAGCTTAAGGAGGGGAAGAGAAGTAGTTTAAGTGTGATGAGAATCTTTGTAGCAAGAAATAGCAGTTTCAGACTTAATTGTATTTCCATATTTTTCTAGATTCAAGTCTCCACCTTAATGGCCTGTGGATTTCTTCAAGAGCTTAGTATTATTTATTTTACAGTATAAATCTATGACACAGCCAGATGTTTAAGGT
Organism: Gopherus evgoodei; assembly: GCF_007399415.2. Classification (NCBI taxonomy): domain Eukaryota; kingdom Metazoa; phylum Chordata; order Testudines; family Testudinidae; genus Gopherus; species Gopherus evgoodei. The sequence goes on from NC_044333.1 coordinate 28,060,129, forward strand.
AATGCTCCACTGACATTGATCTTTAGTTTCAACAGAAATGCTCTATTGGTTTCAATCATTCAAAATGCTTTTTTCACCACCTTTCCCTTGTAGAAGTACAATCTCAGTTATGCCCAACCTCTCTTGTCACATTGTAATCTTAGTGATTTTTTTTCAGGTTACTTTAACAAAATGAATATATAGCAGTATTTAAATCTATATAGTTACACTGACAGGGCTTAATAAACCCAATTACTCTCCCAATTAAGAAGCAGGAAAAAAACCCAATGAATTGTTTCTTGGTCATACTCAATAGACGTTTACCTGTTTAAAATGATGGGCTAGCAGAAGAACACGAATATTAAGATAAAAAAAAACACCCTAATATAACTTTTTTTTTCCATATGCCATTTTACTATCATTATTTATGCCTATTTCTTGTCCAATCCAGGGCAGAAAATGTACTTAATATTGACTATACAATCTTATCTTTTCAAAAAATTCTAGCAGAATAATAGAAATATATTTTTACTATCAATACAGATAATCTGTAGGAATGGCTTTTGATTAATCTGCATTGTTTTATTTCATGAGGCTATTATTGGTGTTCAAAGATGTGACTAAAGATTTTGATAAAAGTATATCAGCATTCCTCAAACTCTTCATCACTCAGTCTTACATGTTGTGAAGCCACATTAAAAAAAACAACAACAACAATCAGCCAAAACAAAACCCCCAAACCAACCAAACAAAATGCAAACAAACAAAAGGTGCATATTGTATATACAGCTGAATAGACTATTAAAGAAATAAATAATTCCTTGAGAAGCAACACAGAAAGTGAAGATTTTCAAGAGTGATTTTAGGTGCCCAGTTTTTGAGTTCTCAGTTTGAGACAACTTAAAGGAACCTGACTTCCACTAGGTGGATATTCAGAGCTTTCTAAAAATCAGGTCTCTTTAAGATCTATGCCACGCACCCAAAATGGAGGTAAACAAAATCATGGATTACTTTTAAAAATCTTGGACAAAGACCCCAATCGTACAGAAACTAACGACTTATCTTCACTGCAACAATTAGCTCAAGTTACTCCACTTGAGTTAGCCAAGATGGATGGCTACACCTCACAGGCTACATTGCATAACCACATAGTGTAGAAGCAGCCTACACTGACCAAAGGAATTTTTCCATCAGTCCAAGCAACAATAGCTATGTTGGCAGGGGGGAGGGAGGGAGGGAGTTATAGGCTCAGGAAAGTTTGTTTTTCACACCCGTTTGATTTAGCTAGGTTGACCTAACTTTTAAGTGTAGACCTGGCTAATGTTGATAGAAGTACTGTTCTGTAAACATAGCTGCGTCCACACTAGGGTTTATGTTGGCATAGGTGCGTTAGTTAGGCATTAGTTTTTTTCACACCTCTGACTGACATAGCTATGCCATTATAAAACTTTCAAGTGTAGGTCACACCTTAATTGAGTGAGAGTGACCACACATTGACACACTACACTCGAGCTACTAGCGTAATTTGATTAGCAGCACAGAGTGATTGGATTATCAAAGTGATGGGATTAGCAGTGGTGGGTTGGAGCTGCTGCATTCCCACTTCATTATTAGCTCAAGTGTCAGTAGTCCGCAAGCTTCCCCATGACTGATCAGCCTGCTTGAGTTTAAAGTACCACTGAATTAAAACTAGAGATTTTCCTGTGTGTGGACCGGGTTAGGGTTAAGAGCAAAACTTAAGTTTTAGCTCAAACCAACAATTAAATGGAGACAGGTCCTTCCACAGATGTGGAACTTTACAACTGAGAATAGTCCCAGTGAACTCAGAGTATTCTCATTGTATTCAAACATATGAAGCAGAGTAAGAAAGACAGAGAACAACAAAATAAACAATAAAATACCATCCAAGTAATCGGCCCAGACTGCTGTCCTTTTACTTTAATGGGAGTTTTGCCTAGATACATTTTATATCAAGTTTTCCATACTGTGCTGCATTGATAACCTTTACACGATCCTTGATGAAGTGAAGCAACATATACACATCTGACAGTACAAGGAAAAGCAAGTTAATCAGCCTACTCAAATTAGTATATTTGATTTCCCTTACCAACAATCCTGGTAAGTGTATGTATTGTACTAAAAACATGACATCATTTTATAAGGATTAGAATGAATGTCAGTTGTTGTCTAAAACACTAGCCAAAAGCATCACTCATTTTCTAAGATGTGTTACTACTTATACAAATGCAGCACTGGCATACTGATTATTTGACACTCCTCTGTTCATGAGAACTAGTTCTGTGCTGTCAAAACACCATGGATGCCAATAGAGTTGCCTAGTGGGTAATTTGGCACATGGTGTGAAATAAAGCTTTCTAAAAGTAACTGATTTTTTATGCTTATGTCAAAACCTTTCTGAAGTAATCCTTTGTGAATCAGAAAAGTAACACACGGAGGTTGGTTTTCTGTTGCTCTGTACCTTGGCAGTCATTTAGAACAGTGCAAAGTTGTATACAATGCCAACAAATCAGAATAGTAGAACTGGACACTTTTGGTATAAATGCCTGAACAAGGTGCAAGTCTACAGAGAGTCATGCCCATTTATACGGTAATGGTGATGTACAAATTCTTCACAGTGGAATGTGAATGCTCAAGTTAAATAAAACTTCCAAGCATATTATATGGTCAAAATGGGTGAGGTAATATTTTTGATTGGACCAAATTCTGTGTCTCTCACCAACAGAAGTTGGCCAATAAAAGATATTACCTTGCCCAACTTGTCTCTCTAATATCCTGGGACCAACACGGCTACAACTGTACTGCAAACAGCATATTATATGTTGAGCATTCTTCCCTATTGCCAAGGCTGAATATTTCTCTAGTCTAGTATTTTGATCAAAATATACTAATGCACGGTATGTACAGTATTATATAGTAAATAGCATTATCTATTAATAATGTTAGTGTTTTTTCACAATCTGTTGTATAATTGCAGTAGATTGAATGAATAAATATTATGCTGGGCTTCTTAAAAAATGTAACGGTATGACAATTAATTTTCTGCTCCTCTCAAGCCAGCCATCTGGTGTCTTACAACAGTGAGGTGTTTTCAACTAGCCAGGATTTCACCATCTCTCAAAAGGTTACTCTGATTGATGGCATTGGTAACTAGCAGAAAATAAGGTAGTAAGTGATATTTGCTATATGTGTACCCTGTATGATAATCTGACTGTAAATCTAGAAAATGCCAACAATCCAAGTGCTACTGTAAACAGCTATGCTCATCTTACTCCTGTTACACACAATATTTTTGGAATGCTATTCAAATGCTAAATACTTAGCTTGTCCCCAACTCATCTTTTATTTTAAACTTGAACCTGTCTTCTTCAAACCTTGATTAATGTCACTAACTGCTGTTCTCTCTCCCTTCATAGCTGCCAGATGGAATGGAGCAGATTATTCTGCATTATTTAACTGGAGTTCATAATTAAAAAACAGTGAATGTTATGGACTCTATTTTTCCCCTTTCATCTCTGCACAGTACAAACTAGCTTCTCTAATCAATATTTCACCAATTTGTCATTCAGAGGCTGTCAGAGATGCTATTCCTTCTGCTTTTACTGTAAGTATATCATATAATTTCCATGCTCAGAACCAAAATCTGTCTCTATACACTTTACTCCCAATATGGGCTTAGATTAAATGAAGAGCTAATGTTCTCCACACTGGGCTCATGTACGCATCTTACACACAGTTTATTCTTGACAGAAATACAAATAATCTGTAGGGAGAAGAGCATTGCCATGGGTAAGTCTACATGACAGCACTACATCAGCACAATTGCACCAATGCAGCTGTACCGCTGTAGCGTGTTTGGTGAAGACATGCTATACCGATGGGATAGTGCTCTCCCATTGGCATAATTACTCCACCTCGGTGAGAAATGGAAGCTATTTCAGCAGGAGAGCATCTCTCACAGACATAGCGCCAGTATGGACAGTGCAAAACTTGCATCACTTGGACAGGGGAGGGAGGGCACTTTTTCATATGAGCAATGTAAGTTATATCAACTTAGACTGGCCCTATGTTCCAGAACACTCATATTTACCCCTGCAAATTCTGACGCAGAGTACCTTTCTTCGGCTCAGTTAAGGAAGGGTGCCCTTCTCCCTCAGTCTGGAAGAGAGCCAGAACTGAGGCAGAGGTCTTCTCTATCCTTCATTTTCCAGTAACAGCTTAGAAGGCATGCCTGCATGTATACTCAGTGCCTAGGTGGAATTTGTCTCAGTGTGTTCAAAACAATGTTGCTTACGTTTTTGCATTTAAGCAAAGTTGACTAATTGAAATCAAAGTAATTTAAATCACTGATTTTAATCATGATTTAAATCAACAAGCAGGAAACCTTGATTTAAATAATATATTTCAATCTTATTTTGCATTTACTTTTTTAGTTATTTTCCTAAAGAAAGGATGATTCTTATTGGTTGGTATTCATTAAACATGTTGATTTGCAACTAAATGTAACCCTTCTGCTCCTCTGAGTTGGCAGCAACAAGGGCCAGGTTCAGTATCCAGGGGTTCCGTTTCAATAACACAATGCTAAACCGGCTCGAGCCCCAGCCCAGTGACCTGGGACAATTACATACCACCTCCTCGGGTGCCTCTAAGAGGCAATACTTCCCCACTCGCAAGCACGGAGTCTGAGTGTAGCAAAATCCTTTTAATAAAGGAGGGAAACAATGCGGCATCACATTGGAGAAACAACACAAATAAGATTATAACACAAACCATAAGCAAAAAAACCCCACCTCCAAGTACGTTTGGCAATCTCCTTTCCCCCTTAGCATCTTAAGTCCAATCACCCCAAAGTCCAACAACCCGAAAGTCTCTGGTCAGTGCCCCCCCAAGTTCAAAAGTCTATTTGCAGAGTTTTACCCCCACAGCCTGGGTGGATATGGGGGGGCACACACAGGGTGTTAAGGGGCACCTTACATGGGCCAGAGCCAACTGCTCCACCTCTCTGTGGAGTTCTGCTGCAGCCTTCACCATGACCAGCTCCACTCCCCCAGCTGTGCTGCTCCTCCGGCCGTCTCCGCAAACCACTCCACTTCACTCACTGTTCCGTGGGCTGCTCCAACATGCTGCAAACTGCTTCGCTCTGCCAGCCGCTTAGCGATAGATCTTCAGGCTTCCCCACTAGTTAACAGAGTACTCAGTGATTTCAGCTCAGTAAGCTTAGCTCTTTTAGTGATTTCAGCTCTTAGTGATTTCAGCTTGTAATAGGGGAGCCCCGATGCTGGTGCACCATTGGCCCAATGTGAATTCAGCTCAGCAGCCTCTAGATGGACTCCTAATGGAATCAAAATTAGCTCTGCTCTTCAACAGTGGAGAGAGAAGGATGTGCAATTGGTGTTCCAGGCCCTCAAAAGGGGCCCATACCATCAGGTACACACACCAGTCCCCAACCTCTCTCCTTTCACTGGATTTTGGCATCCATGTCTCTTGTCTAGCAAGTGCTACTTAATTGATGTTGAGACATCTCTGTCATAAAGCAGTCTCATAGTTCCTCATTCACATAATCAGTGTGACAAAACTTTATTCCTCCTGCCCAATAACAAAGAAATTGGGGATCCCAGAGCTGTCAAAATAACCATCCCAGGCTGCCGTGGGCCATGCTAGGTGGGGTGGGTGTTCCAATGTAAATACCTGAAATTTCTTTTCACACTCCCCATCATTTACCACCAGATGTCAGGTAGAGCTCATCCTGACTCTGCTTACATAAATATAGCCTTTACAGTACATTTTGTACTTTTTTGTTAACCAGGAGGTAAACAATATCTGTGCACATTTAATCAGTTATATAGCTTAACATAAGATTGTTCAGAATTTCAATTTTTACTTTTTATTGTATTTGAAAATGGCACATGACATTTCTAATTTATTGATGATTAGTATTTTACTCTTGACTTGTGTCAAGTTCTATTTGGACAAAACTCGGAATTCAACTAAAAGTGCACTTTTCAAATTGTTGTTGTTAGTTAAATAAAACTACCTTAAATGTGGTGGATACATTAGAAAAAGTAAAATTATCAAAACATGTTTTGCATTTAAAACTAGCTGATTTATTAAACAAAGGAAGTGTCATCTGGAGTTAAAGATTTGAATTGATTGTTTGGGATCACTATGTCTTTCAAGATTGTAGAACTAGCTGATATCAGCCTCTTATATCTCATTTTCATTCATAGATTGGAAAAGGGAAAACAAGCTTTCCTTCTTTTTTCAACTCCCACTCCATTTCTCAACTTTAAATGAACTAGTCGCTTAATTGAACTGAATTATGTGAATTGAGTGAATTGAATAAATTGAAAAGAAGAAAAATATTCTCTCCGCATCTGCAGAATTGGCTACTGCTGTCTAAATCTGGTTTAGCATGTCAACAAACTCTGCTTCCAGATGCTTAGCCGGTGATTTCTACCAGTTCAGTAGTCTAACTTTCTTTAAAATCTCAGCAGCAAGCATGCACTGCTTGGATATTATTACTTTTTTTTTTAACTTAAGAATGATTTTAATAGACGTAAGTAAATTTAGGCCTTATATTTTCATAATTTAAAATGTAATTTTAAATGTTTAATTTTAAAAAGAAAAATGTATTTCATTTATTTTTTTAAACTGCTTTTAATTTAAAAAATCCATTTTTTAAAATCATTGGTATTTTCCCACACTGCATTTCAGGTATTGTTGATTTAAAAAGTGCTTTTGATAACTGATGCATTTTATGTACTGCATATTGAAGTGAAATTGTTGATGCTCACGCACTGATTGGATGTTCTTTCTGATTCTTCTGAGAGTGTTTGTAGCTCAAGCATTTGGATAGCATGACAATGGGGGCAATATCAGAACCTGAGTATACAGATTGGACTACATTAATTAAATTTGGGGAATGGTGATGGCAAAGAAAATGACATCACCATCTGATGTCATCATCATCCACCATGGTCAGAGAGCAAAACAGGTTCCATTTACTAACAACATGGGCCTAAACAACTGTGCAGACTTGGCCACTGACCAGCTGTGTAGTCTGACAGTAAAATCTAGTCCAACTGACACTGACTGTTTATGTTTTTGCAAATTTTAGCTGTGGTATCTGTAGGAAAATCTTCTGGTGTCATCCTAATGGATTCTTGCTACTCCTCAGGTACCGAAGTAACTATTGGTGGTAAGAGAAATATATTTTGTCATGTTTACCAGGTATGCAGAGAGAAACTCCATTTCAGCCATTTGGAAAGAAGAAAAATAAAATCTACCCTATTTACTTCTCTGTACTGAAAGAAAAAAACAAACACACACACACAAAACCCAACAAGAGTGTTGCCAGCAATATGGAAAAGAAATGGAAACATTTCCAACAGTGTGAGTGAAAACAAACAGCAGTTCTTTCAACAGGTTAATGTGAGGAAGACTGCTTTGAAGTATGGATGGGGACAGACTAGAGAAACAAAAAGTGGGAGTATTTTCCAAAGTTCTCTCTTTGATCCCAACCTATTTATGACACCAAAATGGGATGCAACTCAAATGCTGTGATCATCTATGAAACAGTTCATCATTATGGGCTCTGGTGTGGCTTTGCCACAAGCCCTGAGCAAGGGATGGCTAATAACTATGCTGTCCCAAGAACAAACCAAAACCCAGAATGTGATTCAAAATCTGGTGCATGGTTCCCCCACCTATTCTGGGAGATGGGAATTTAATGAGAATGTAATCAATGCCAACCCTTGTCCCATGGTGACCCTCCACTGTGGGGGTGTGAACATGTTGGCTGGGTCCATGCTGGCAGGCAATGCTGATCAAAAAGTTACTCTTCAAAACTAAGATTTAATCAGGTAACAGATAATGAGGAGATAAGACTAATAAGAAATAAATTGAACTTTAAAATGGGACAAACTGGGTTTACTTGTCATGTTGTTCCATTCTTTCCATCATATTTTCCTAATATCCTCTATCTTACTTTAAAAAAAATGTTCTTAAAACAGACTGTACTATTCATTTTAAAGGAGAACTTCCCATTGAGAATAAATGTGAGTTCTGCTGAACATCTAATGGTTTTAAATGGCACATAATTGCAGGAAAAGAAAAGAAAAAAAGAAAAAATCATATGAATACCACTCAAAATGCAACAGCCATTGCTTTCGTTGTAATACTATTATCACTAGGGGGAGCAGGGCTGGGGGCAGGTAAGAGGAGCTGGGGAGCTCTGGCCTGGAAACCCCCAGCCTTCAGGCCTAGGGTAAAGCCAACTGGGTACTGGGATTGCAAAGGGGCAGCCCACGGGTAGGCAGAGGCAGCAGGTCCAAACCCCTTTGCCTGTGATGAGTGGCTGATATACTGCAGTCTGCTCCAGGGAACGGGGACTAAGTGATGACTGGCAGTAGCCAGGACTGAGGTGAGGTGGGGATAGTTGGTCGGGGTTCCCCTGGGATGGGGAGACCCAGATCTGGGGAGTTACTACCAGGGGGCAGCACCCTAGATAAAGAGGCACCAGGGTCCAGGGAGGGACACGCAGGGGCCAGAGGACAGGTAGATCACTGGCCTGCAGAGGGCGCTCCAGAGGTGGAATAAGCTAATTCCTGGACGTCACCTGCAGCAGGCGGCACCACAAGGGTGAGGCCCACCTCTACATATGTGCATATACATATCCAAATCATTGTAATTTATTTATTGCTAGCTAGTGAGTCTGCTGCGAAAAGTGATATTAACAAACATACAAGTATAGTATCACTTTTCACAGCAGACATATTCAGTCCCAGCAAACCTGGGGACAAATTAAGCCCTGGATGGAGGGCCAGGGGAGGCAGCAGTGGCTGGGGCAATGGGGGTAGGTGGGGGAGGCAGTGGGGGACTGGAGCATGAAGCCCCATGGCCAGAGCCCAAAGCCCTGTGGCTGGAGGAAGGGGCCCAGGGATGAAGCCCGAAGCCATGTGGCTGGAGCCTGGGACTAAAGTCCAAAGTCTGACCCCCAGTCCCTGGGAACATGGGAAACTCATTGACTCCCTGCTTCTCCAGTGTTGTGCCCCAAGTATCTCCAGAGATGAGCAGGGCCTAACCTCTGCTGGCAGCTCCAGCAACCAACACCAAGGTGGGGCATCCAGGAGCATCAGGGAGGGGCCACTACTTTGTTCCTCTTGCCCCCCATCCACCTGCAATCACCACCCAAGAGGCTGTGGCCATAAGAAAAGCCCTTGGTGGCCGCATATGAGAAACGCTGGCTGAAACAAGGGAAATGGTGAGCTGCCAGAACAAGAGCACTGGTTCCCTACAGTGCTCAGTGCATGTTTAAAGTGAAGGCAGGGGCAGCTCTAGGCACCAGATAAACAAGCAGGTTCCTAGGGCGGCAAAATATACGGGGCGGCATAATGAGGGGAGGGGGCGGGGCGGCTTACCGTGGAAGAGCGGCGGGAGCTGGTAGTGCGGCCCTTCCCTGGCTGCAGAGGACAGGCCCCTCCTCAACTTGTTCGCGCTTCTCTCTCACGGGTAGCGGCCACCCCGCCATCCTCCAGGCGGGAACCGGTAGTGCGGCCCCGCCCTGACTGCAGAGGACCGGGGGAACATGACGCCAGGGCCGGCCACTCCTCCTGGACTTGTCCCTGCCTCTGACTCGTCCTCCTCCTCCCCTCTGCTCCTCCTTCTGCCAGGGGAGGGGAGAGGGGAGCGGAGCGGCAGCCCAGGCTGAACCCAACTTGTGGCGAAGGCCAAGGATGAGTCCAGCAGCATCCTCAACCCCGGCCCTGGGAGTGGCGGTGACAGGACATGAATTCACCTCGGGCCGATCCGCAACAAGGTAAGAGTTGGGTCGGGTGGGAGGGTCTCAGGGACTCCTAGGATGCTTCTGCCTGCTGGAGCCCCAGAGGCTGCTTCCCTCCCCAGCCCCTCACGGCACTCCAGTGCCTGGAGTGTCCTTCTGCCTCCCCTCCTGCAGGGGGCGAGTGACCTGGCAGAGAGGAGCAACATCTGTCCAGCACGCCCAGCACTTCTTCCTTGGCTCCTCCAGCCCCAGAACTGCCTCCATTGCAAGCCCCTCAGGCTCCCAGCTGGGCAGCCTCAGTGCTGTGAAAATGCCAGCAGGGATGGGTCTAGTGTGTATCCAAGTTCGTGGGGAGCTCTCTCGCCCCAATGACTAGTGCCTTACCTATGGCAAGTACAGTAGTGCATAGGAGTGTGACATGAAAAATATGTCACATTGTGATACAGTCACTCAAATCACAATTATGTGTGTGTACTGTGCTGCCCTATTGGCACCATTTGCGCTAATTTCCATTTTGCATCGGTGCCAGTGGTTATAGGGCTAAAAGGCTGGGACAAAAACGAAAACAACTTTCCGGTGCTGCTTACTGGCAAGAAAGAGAGAAATGTCAAAAAGAATTACAAATACTATCTCGTACTTCAAAAAAGTATTTAAAAAAAGTCTACAATCAAGGAGAAAGCTCTAAGCAATGCATTGAAAGTGAGTCTTCATCAACTGATGAAGACCAATCTAACCAAAGATTACCTTTATCAACTGATAAAGATGAACAACAATCTGACTGAAGAGTATCTTTGCTAACTGATAAAGACAAACAATCACAATCCATCCAAAGATTTACTACTTCAGCCGAAGAGTCCAGAAATGAAGAATTGTTATCCAAATCGAAAACTGCAGAACAATTATTGGAAGGTGGAAAGACTGACATAGGATCGGATCAAAGTACATGGCCGACAATAATTACTGATACAATGCAAATTATTATTGTGAAAAAAGGTCCTTCAAAACTATCCATTTAGTGAGCTGAATCGTCGATTTATGCCATCCAGTATGAAGAAAAAAATGAAAAATGGGGAACAGATTGATAGATCATGGTTAGTGAATTCACAGACCAAAGATGTAGTTTTTTGGTTTTGCTGCAAACTGTTCTGTATCTCGGACATACTTCTGGCAACTGCAGGTTTTAATGACTGGTGAAATTTGCATCAGCATTTGAATGAACATGAAACATCAAGAAATCATTTACGCTCATTGACAAATTGGATTGAGCTGTCAAACAGATTACGTTCCGGTACAACAACAGATGCGGTACAGCAATGTCAGCTAAATTCAGAAATTCTACTTTGGCAAGCGATGTTGGAATGTTTACTGGCAATCATTAATTTCCTAGCTGAACAGTGCCTCGCATTCCATGGATCCTCAGATATTTTATATGAGACTAACAATGGAAATTTCTTAAAATTGGTTGAGTTATTGGCAAAATTTGATAATGTTATGGCTGAGCATGTACGAAGAGTGAAAGATGGAGAGAGTCACACCCATTATTTGGGTAAAAATACACAAAATGAGATAACAGAATTAATTTCTAATGAAGTGCGTAATGAAATTTTATCGAATTTGAAACATGCCAAATATTACTCAATTATAGTTGATTGTACTCAAGATCTGAGCAAAACCGAGCAAATGTCAATAGTTTTACGATTTCTGAAAACTGATGAAAATGCAGAAGTGAAAATTTGTGAACACTTCTAGAATTCATACCAGTGAACGAAACTACTGGGAAAGCGCTCATAGATGTAATTCTACAGAGATTGGAACACTATGGAATACCTTTAGAAAATATGCACGGCCAAGGGTATGATAATGGCTCAAACATGTGAGGACGACATGCAGGTGTACAGCAAAGAATATTGAATTTAAACAATCGAGCTTTTTTCATTCCTTGCCATGCGCATTCGCTCAATCTGGTTGTCAGTGATGCTGCCAAATCATCTAAAGATGCCATTTCATATTTTACCACAGTGCAAGCAATTTACAACTTTTTTACTGCTTCCACACACCATTGGGCAGTCTTGAAAAAGCATCTTGAACAAAAACTCACACTTAAACCTCTAAGTCAAACTAGATGGGAAAGCAGGATAGACGCTATTAGACCATTCCAATATTCATCAGGAGAGACTTATGGTGCACTATTTGAAATAAGCCAGGACTTGTCATATGATCCTTCATTTCGACATGAAGCTGAAACATTGGCTCAGAAGATGATGCAGTTTCAATTTTCATGTTGCACGGTTATTTGGCACAATATTCTAAATCAAATTAATTTGACCAGCAAAGTTATGCAGAACATAACCATAGACATATCCGAGGCAAAGATGATTTTGAATAAAACGTTGGAATATTTAAAAAAAAAAGTTCAGATGAAGAATTTGAAGAAACTGTCAAAGAAGCAACAATAGCAGAGGATCTTGATTTTGAACTGACATTTGCACCTCAACGATTCATTCGTCCTCGGAAAAAAACAAGACACTTTTGTTATGAGGCTCATGATGATCCTATTCTTGATCCAAACAAAAGGTTTAAAGTTGAATGTTTCTATTGTATTTTGGATGTAGCTATAACTTCCATTGAAGAAAGATTTTGTCAGTTGCATGGTCATTGTGAAACTTTTGAATTTTTATACGCTATTGGAATTATTAAAAGTCAGTTTTCCAAAGAAGACCTCATGAAGCAGTGCCAAGAGCTGCATTTAGCACTCAGTACTGATAACGCTGCTGACATTGATGCAGTAGAATTATATGATGAATTAATAGCTTTATCTGAGCTAATAAGTCCTAAAACTTCTCCTCTAAAAGTATTAGAATTTATAGCAAGAAATAATTTTTTCACTCCAAACACTGCTATAGCATTACACATTCTTTTAACGTTACCAGTATCAGTGGCTTCTGGTGAGCACAGTTTCTCAAAACTGAAATTACTAAAAAATTATTTGAGGTCCACCATGTCTCAAAATTGTATGCCAGAACTTGCATTAATTTCAATTGAAAGTACTATTGCAAAAAATTTAGAATTCACTGACTTATTAAAAGACTACGCAAGTATAAAAACCAGAAAAATTCAGTTCATATAAATTATTTTAATTTATGAGAAACTGGAAGACACAAATGTTTTTCATTACAGTGTATAGTTGAACTCAAATTGTTTGTAATTGTGTTTTCGTTAAAATTAAATGTTAAAATTATACTAGTAGGAAACTGCTTTGTTTTCACTAACTACAAATTCTCTATCTTCATTTTTCAAAAATTTTAAACCATCAAAACAAAACTGCAAAGTGAAAACGTGTAAAAGCCAAAAAAAGTGTGTGGGGGTGGGGTGGGGGGCAGCCAAAAATGTTTTTGCTTGGGGCAGCAAAAAACCCAGAGTCGGCCCTGAGTGAAGGATATTCTTAAGTGCTGTTGTGAATAGCAATTGTTTCCTGAATCAGGGTCAATAATCATGCAAAACATAAATGTGCTCATAAAATGTTTTAATTTAATGGGACTTACTAAAATATGTAGCACATACTTTGACATAACTGAAATAGACGTTACCCAAATACATGTCAGTAAGAAAATGTGATAATTTCGTAGCTGAGAGACCAAAAAAAAAAGAAAACATCAAAATGGAAAACAAACTTTTAAATGGATACTTTGTCCTGGGTTCAAAGTTAGGCCATTATTATCCACTTCAGATTTTGGACTTCTTTCCTTTTGTCATGTGCCTAGAAAGATGCAAATGCAGCAGCACAACTTGTTTAGTCCATAGCTTATAGGTTCTAAAATATAGTGACTTGTAGCACCTCTTGCAAAATGTTAAATGGCAGATTCTGTGATGAGGAAGGGAAAGTGTCACCACTGTAATACCATTTAATATGTGCTAGGATTGCATTTTTAAGGAAACATTTATACTCCTTGGAGCAAGGGATTCTCATAATAAAATAGAAAATCACCTTTTATAAATGAATTATAGAGCTCTGAAATTACATTTATATATATTTTACAATGGAGAAAAGACAAGTTATTTAATTACTAAATAGAATCTTAGGTTTCCCCCTGTGAAATCACTTTGCAATGTCATATTTATGAAGCGATTCACTTCAAAAGTGCTTTACAAATATGGCATTATGGCACATTTATTCTTTCATTAAGCAGATATATGATTTCAAAAATAGAGTCTCAGACATGTTGTGTGTATCATGGTTGAGCCAAACACTGAGCCAAGTCAGATTGTCAGAGGTGGTAGGGAGGAGGGGAAAAATTAAAAAACAAATACACAAAAACCTGCTATGAGTGCTAATGGGTGAAAAATTCCAGAGCAACAAGGCCATACATTTCCCACTTCATTGTGTAGTAAAGAGAAGGATTTGTGGGTCAGGAAGATGATCTTATTCAATCACCAAGAGTTGGTACATTCACACAGAGGCCCAGTAACTCAATATTATCTCTTGAACGCTCCCTGCTTCAACCTCATGGCAGTACAGATCCCTTAGGATCTGGGCTCCTATTTGTTTTCTGTCAATTTTTGGGTCAGAAAACTGTAGCAGCTAGTGATAAAAGCAGCAGTCTACAAAAGATAGTGCTGAGAGTGTCAATGTTATCCTTCTTGAGGAAATCTTCAGCATGCCAGAGAGAGAGAATGTCACAAGATGGGTGTCCCTTTCAGGGGAGCTGGGTCTAACCCCACCTGTGAGTAATTATCTGCCTGCTAACTGATATGGTTTGGCCCAAGATCTGGTTGTAGCTAGAAGATAACCTGGTCCTCATAAAAGACAGCAAATAGTTCAGGTGAGCAGAGAAATGTCAGGATCCTGCAAAAGACCTTGGGGCAGGAGCAAATGGCCTGTATATTGTAAATTCTACAGGCAGTAGAGGAGCTTGCCTTAACTCAACTCCCAGGCAGATAGCATGTGGAGGATAATCCTGTAGGGAGTCGCTAGGTCCCTGCAGAGGACCCTGGGAGGAAATGATTGATATATAGAACTTGATATGTGAAATAAGTTTATTTTGAAGAAAAAAAAAACCCTGAAGAAAAAGGGAATGGAATTCTGTGTTTGGAGAGTGGTCTTTGGTGATTGTGTAAGGGGATTGTTGTCCCTTTACTAAAACTCAGTGAGGGTGTTTTGGTTGGCTAGCTCCCAGTACCAAAAGAAAGGGGAAGGGTCAATGGGAAATCAGGTCCCTGAGACTGACAGTCTCCAGGAACAATGGGGAGAGGCCAATGCTACAGGTCAGCCTGATTGACATGGCGGGAAGGCTAATCAGGGAGTCAGAAGGCCAGGGGGGTCCCCTCCTCCCTATAAACTGGAATTGCCTGGGTCAGACAAAGTGGGGCTGAGCTAATTAGAAAGCAGGGATCCAAGCTGAGCCAGGGAGCAGAGCCGTGCCAGCCAGAGGGGCCAGAAAAGCAGCCCAGGAAGCAGGTCAGTGCTGGGAGGAGAATCACACAAGCAGCCCACAGAATAGACCTCTGCTGGGAGCAGAGCGGTAGCAACCAGAGCCAGAGGGTCCAGAGAAGCAGCCCAGGGAGCTGGAAGCAGAGCAGCAGCAGCAGCAGTGCTGAGGCAGTGTTGGAGCTGGAGCTGGAGCAGTCTGGAGCCGGGTGCGGTGAGCAGCTGGGAAGTGCAAGGGGGATGCTGGGCAGTGGGCCTAGTGTAGGGAGACACCCCAGCTAAGAGTCATGGCAAGCCAAACTTGGAGGGGGATCATAACCCCAAAGGGGGAGGGGCAATGCTGGGAAGAAGAGTCCTGCCACCATAAGCCTGAGGGCATGTAGCCACAGCCGGAGCAAGTGTCTGACCCGCAGCATCCCAGCAGCACAGCCAGGGCTTGAGAAGGAGGCCTCGGATTTGTGAGGAACAGACTGAACTTCCCTTACATTCCAGAGATGCTGGTTGTGATGTCCCCGTGCCACAGAGCAAGGTTATGTGTTTTCCTTTAACTTTTCCCTTTTTTCCTTATTTTTTAAAATTTGATTGCTGTTTAACAAATTGTATTTGCTTTGAACTGTATGTAATGATCAGTGGTTCAGGGAAGCATCCAGTGCAGAGAGCGCACCCCAGAGTGGGGACACCCTCGCCCTTGCTTTAAGTGACCATGACAAGGTTGGGGGTTGAGCCTCCCAGGAATCCTGGGCCCAGCCATGTTGGGGTTACAAGGATTCTGCCACACAGGAGAGTGGAAGGAGAGCCCTTCAGGTCAGACAGGCCTCTGGGTAAAGAAAGTGGGAGTGATGGCTCAGATCCTTTCGCTAGCCCACTTCACCGTGGTAGTGAATAATCCAGGAAAGTTCCCCACGTAGCAGGACCATTCCCCTGTTTACACATGGGCTGGAGAATTAGCCTACTAGCTTACAAGGACTTTCCTTTGTCCATGCCCTCATCCACAGACAAACTCCAAATGCCAAAGCCCTTCACATCCAGAGACTGTACACATGGGGTTCCAGAAAAACTGAAGGGAGGCTTATGATATATGCTCATCCCCTGTCCCACCATTTCCATCAACAACATTTGAGCAAAATAAGTGGATTTCCTACTCTTTTCCCCATGAAGAGAATGAAAAAAATGCTAATTTTTCCAATTAAGTAATTAGACTAGGTGGATGTGATAATCTCTTTTATTGGACCAACTTCAGCTGGTGAGAGAGACAAGCTTTTGAGCCAACAAAAGTTAGTCCAATAAAAGATATCACCTCACCCACTTTGTCTCTCCAATATTCTGGGAATGACATGGCTATAACTAGATTGCACCCACTATGTAATGTCCATCCGTACTCAATATTGCCTGTTTCAGATATTCCCTTTCTGCATCCTTCAATGGAGACTGCAGGGATGCTGGTATATGAGCTCAGAGCCGGCACTAGGTGTAGACACACTAAACAATTGCTTATGGCCCCAAGCAGCTTAAAGGGCCCCCCTAGTCACTTATTATGGTGAGTGGGAGACCAAAATATTCTTGTTTTGAGCCCGCAATGGGCTAGCACCAGCAGTATATGAACTGACTATGCCACTGAGCAGATATAACCAAGATGTGGTTCCTTTCTATCATCAGAGCAGAGCAAAGAGCCTGGAGAAGCAAGCCCATTATTAAGTTCAAATTTAACCATTTCCTGGGTTTGGGATTGGCCGTCCTGACAATGATGAAAATTAACTTTAGCCTAAACTTTCTCCCTTTATTTGGCTGTTCCTAAGGGTTTTCCTGTAAAAATCTTTCTGTTCCAGATGCCGGCTCCAAAGAGCCACCCAGATCTCCCTTCCATCCATAGTGGACCTACCAAGTTTACACCAGCACAGTGAATCAGCAGAAATAATTCAGCATCTCCCTGCAAGCTTCTAAAGCTGCAATCAGGAATGGTTGACAGAAGAACCTTGCCACCCCACTACACATAATGTAAGTGCTAATGTAACTGTAACATATTTAAGCCCTCTAACTCACTACACTGTTCCAGTAGTACCAAAAAACAGTCTCTAAAAGGCCAAAAATAGTATTATTTAGAGCTTAAAACTATGGTTTTCAATGAAAGATCTTCGGTTTTGAAGTAAATGAAGCATGAATGCTATTCAAGTATAACCTTTGGGTACCTGAGATTCAAGTATTTATGTGTAATTAGTCTACTCCACAAATTATGATTCATGAAAGTGATAAAAAAAATAGTCAGTTTGAAAACTAACCAACAAATAAGCCCATAATTTTTAGAAGTCACATCATTAATGACAGCATTGGTTTCAAAATAGTGGAGTTAAGAAAACAAAAGTAAAAAAGCCAGCAGTTAAGGAATGGTGATCATCACATCTCTAACCAAGTTAAACTAAATTATTCCACAAGCCAAAGATGTTTATGTGTTCACTTGTGGGGCCTCCTGGCCAAGTTCTTCTGGTAACTGCAAGATATAAGAGCAACCAGAAATAAGTTGGATGACTATCAGTTCCTCCCTTGGAGAAAGTCAACATATGTAGATGGCATCAGTTCGACATTTTTATTGCAAACAGATTTTTGTTTTGAAATTACTGTTATTTCAGCGTTTTATATTCTTCTCTGAACATCTGCAGTTAGTAATATGACTACATTCTTTCAGAAATAGCCTACACTTAACAAAAGAGTATTTCTTTATAATTAGGGTGTTTCATTCAGCTTTAGGACACAGTATGGTTGAAGCATTTATAGTGTTTTATATGAAACATAGTTTTTCCTACTAAAATCCATCTCCTTTTTAGCTTTTTGATCTACAGCTTGATCAGAGTTTTCCAAAATGGGTGTGTACAGCTTTGTAAGAGAAAGATAATGTACAGCAGTAAGACTGGGAATAAGAGTGTATTTATTCCATGATTTCACCACCTACAGTTTAAACTAGAGTTTCAACATTTTGAGGGTGTGTTTTGTCAGAAGTGAGCATATGTTGCAATAACTGGGGATTTTTTTTGCTTTGGTTGTTAAAAAAGGGAATTTTAGTACTAACAATCAAACAAGACTATATTTCCCCAAAATAGTTCTACTAGGCATCTTGATGTCCATTATAGACTTTAAAGTCATAGACTTTAAGGTCAGAAGGGACCATTATGATCATCTAGTCTGACCTCCTGCACAATGCAGGCCACAGAATCTCAGCCACCCACTCCTGTAATAAACCCCTAACCTATGTCTGAGCCACTGAAGTCCTCAAATCATGGTTTAAAGACTTCAAGGTGCAGAGAATCTTCCAGCAAATGACCTGCACCCCACACTGCAGAGGAAGGCAAAAAAACCCCAGGGCCTCTGCCATTCTGCCCTGGAAGAAAATTCCTTTCTGACCCCAAATATGGCGATCAGCTAAACCCGGAGCATGTGGGCAAGACTCACCAGCCAGACACCCAGGAAAGAATTCTCTGTCGTAACTCAGATCCCACCCCATCTAACATCTCATCACAAGCCATTGAGTATATTTACCGCTAATAGTCAAAGATCAATTAATTACCAAAATTAGTCTATCCCATCATACCATCCCCTCCATAAACTTATCAAGCTTAGTTTGAAGCCAGATATGTCTTTTACCCCCATTGCT
This sequence comes from Gopherus evgoodei, assembly GCF_007399415.2. Classification (NCBI taxonomy): domain Eukaryota; kingdom Metazoa; phylum Chordata; order Testudines; family Testudinidae; genus Gopherus; species Gopherus evgoodei. The sequence continues at coordinate 28,078,975 of NC_044333.1, forward strand.
CCCCTTGGAAGGCTGTTCCAGAACTTCACTCCTGATGGTTAGAAACCTTCATCTACTTTCAAGTCTAAACTTCCTGATGGCCAGTTTATATCCATTTGTTCTTGTGTCCACATTGGTACTGAGCTTAAATAATTCCTCTCCCTCCCTGGTATTTATCCCTCTGATATATTTATAGAGAGCAGTCATATCTTCCCTCAGCCTTCTTTTCGTTAGGTTAAACAAGCCAAGCTCTTTGAGTCTCTTTTCATAAAACAGGTTTTCTATTCCTCGGCTCATCCTAGTAGCCCTTCTCTGTACCTGGTCCAGTTTAAATTCATCCTTCTTAAACATGGGACACCAGAACTGCACACGCTATTCCAGATGAGGTCTCACCAGTGTCTTGTATAACGGTAATAACACCTCCTTATCTCTACTGGAAATACCTTGCCTGATATATCCCAAGACTTCATTAGCTTTTTTCGTGGCTCATAGTCACTCTGTGATCAACCAATACTCCGAGGTCCTCCTCCTCCTCCTGTTACTTCCAACTGATGCATACCCAGCTTATAACAAAAATTCTTGTTATTAATCCCTTATCATTTAAGGAATTCAAAGAATAGTAGGGTTGCCTAACTAATTTAGGAAACTAAATCTCATTTTAAAAAGTGATTTAGGCACTTAGGAGCCTAAATCCCAATGACAGTCAATTGAATTTAGGATCCTATATCAGATAGGTGTTGCAAAGTGTTGAAAATCTGGGGTTAAATCTATAAATTTTTGACACAACAGGATGTCTTGGTGTCATTATGGCATACTCCGTCAGGTCATGTTAAAATGACATACATAAATAGATTTTTGATTAAACTATCTTATAACAACTCCTTCACATATCTTCAACTATGGGCTAGATCCACAAAGATATTTAGGGATCTTAGTGACACTTCAAATGCCTAAATCCAAAACTGAGCTTCTCAAAACCCTCACTCATCTTCCACCTAACTTTGTAGGTGCCTAAAGTCCCTAGGAACCTAGGTTTCCATTATTATAGTCCCCTAGGTGCCTAACTTTCTGCTTCTGGGCATGTACACAGCTGTCTAATTCCTAAGACCTAGACCCTAGCTCATGACTAAGCCTCAGAATGATCCTCAAAGTCAACTTTGCCCTGCCCCAACACAAAGGGACAATGGTGGTGACCCTCTAATAACCAGTGATTGAAGCACTCATCCAATTTCAAATATCCCCTCTGCCAGATGTGAAGCAGGGATTTAAACCAGGACTCCCACCTCTCAGGTGAGTGCCCTAACCATTGGACTATAGAGTCATCCTCACTATGTCTCAGTGACTAGTAAATATTTCATATGAAGTGCAATAGCTTCAACAGTAAAAACTGAGAAAATTCCAGCCCAGAATATGCCATAGCCCAGAGGCTAGGGCACTTCTCAGGAGAGGTGGGAGATCTAGGCTGAAATCCCTGCTCCACATCAGGCAGAGAAGGGATTTGCACCTGAGTCTCCTACATCCTGGGTGAATGCTGAAGCCAATGGACTAAAGGTTGTGGAGGTGAGGAGACTGGCCCCCTCATTTTTTTGTGATGAAGCGCTTAGAAGCCTAACTCCAGGAGAAGATTCATGGCTGTGAATCCCAATCAGAGGGTGTGCCTCCTTCTGACCCGTACTTATGTCCCCTAAGGCCTCATCCCTCTTCTTAGAATTTCCTACTGGCTAGCTGATTTGACTCTCCACTCAGTTTGCTGACTTTTGTGAATCCCTGTCTTAGGCACCTAACTTTCCTTATCCATTGTATAGGGAGCCTGGGCACCTAACATAGGGAGGCAGGTTCCATGAGGCAGCAAGGTGCCCAAGCATGAGGCATTACAATGCTGAGTATAAGTCCCCTTTGTGCCTCTATCCCAATATGTCTATTTGTAAATTAGAGATGTTGGGATGTTAATATGAATGTAGCTTTCAAACTGATCAGGAAAAAAATTACACATGGCACCAAAAAACATTGGACATTGTATGCTAATGAATTAATTATTTCAAACTACTAGCTATAAAATAAATTTCAAATGGACAATGCAAAAGGACAAAAAAATAAATTCTCTCTATTCATCTCCAAATATGGGTGAAATCTTGGCTGCCAGTGAAATCAATGAGAGTTTTGTTCTTGATTCCAGTGGGGCCAGGATTTCACCTGTCATATATCACCATTATAAGTGTGTTACAAATATGGACAGAAATTAATATCAACGTAGGCCCTGGTTCGGCAAAGCACTTAAGATCATTCTTAAGGCTTCCTATACTTAAGTGCTATTGGGACAGCGAGTGGAGCCCTTTGAAGATGAAATGGGATGCTGCATCAAACCATAATATGCTTAAGTAAAGGTTCTTTTGTCTTCCATGTCTTACAAGGGGGTCCAACAGTTGGTTTGTCTCTTCCAAATTGTATACAATGGCTAAAGGAGGGGCAGGGGTACCAGGAACCTATTGGCTGTATATAATTGTTTATTAAACACAGAAGGACTTTTCCATTAGAGTTGAGTTAACTTCTGTTATTCTTTCTTGTTGTTTTCCCTACTCTAAAATAAAGTGAATTCAGAACTAAAAATCTATGGAGAACCACACTTCTAATTCCTAGAAATGAAACATCAGATGTTACTTTGAGGGATAACAGTTTAAGATACTGGTGGCTGGCAATTCAAATATAAACACACATTGCTGCTGAGTCACTGCAGAATTCCAGTTACAGTCAATGCCTCTCAAGGTGCATGATGCCTGACCTACGTGGAACAATCTTGTCATGTAGCAGTACCAGAATTTCTCTTCAACATTAATAACGGACATTTCCAAAAACTCCAAATGCAATTGGGTTAGTATCTATGCTGTTGTTCTTTGGTCTTTCCTATGATTAAATTGTCTTGTCCTTGCTAATACAATATTTCTATTTGATTGCTAGAAATATATTTAACTCATATAGTATAATATGTGCAATAATTAGTTACTTAAAATACTTCAGTAAAGCTCCTGTGTAATTAGAGCTCCTAAAGTTTAGGATTCTTTATGCAGAATTATACAAGGAGACCCTAGAAGTGTGCAGTCTACTTGTGAATTGAAGTTCAGTTTGCTTTGAGAATTAGAGGAAAAGAAGCCTACTGGGCAAAAAAGTACTTTATATGCACTCTGTTGTATAATGAGATTCTTTGAGAGAGGTTCCATTGTCTAAAGTATTTAAAATACAATATATTTCAAGGAGTAACAATATAATTCCTAATTTTCTTATATTACACTGATGTAATTTTTAAAGTATTATTCTGCATAACATTTGCTTTTACTTTTTAGAAATGTTATTTTATTATTCTTAAAAAAAACTGGCTCACCAAACATTCTGACTGTTTTTGTATGAAAATTGAGCTCTGTAAAAATAACAGGAAATGCAGTCTTTGTAAAGTGCTACAAAGGTGAAGAACAACAACTGGATAAAATTGCCACTTGCTGTTTGGAGCAGTGCTGCTGAACTGCTTAATTCTAGCATTTTATGACTAAAATGTTCACTTTCTGCAAGCTGCCACTCAAGAAAATAACTGTGTTATAATCCTGGATTCCTATATATAAAACACAAAACACATGCTTTTGGCTTCCTACCATCCCTGGTCCCTCTGTTATTTTTGGTAGATGTAATTTTCATTTGTGGTGCAAAATTTGAACTAGCCCCAGCAGTTGAGTTTTCTGTATGTCTAAACAGAAATTTGATAATACTTATTTTATGCTGACTTATTCAACCTTCCCCCCCACAGTGACTTTGTTATGCATAAAGAGATAAATGGTCCGTTAATCACTGGTAATTAAAACTGCTGTTTCCTTTCAGTTAAAGGACAAACTAAACTGCACATCACATTTCTTGGTAGGTGATCTGTTCCACTGAATTCTTAATAAAACGTTGGGAAGAATATTCTGGTCGTTCTGCTATCTGTTTCACAACACTTCAATGTACTTCTCTTAGAACATCATGGGAAAGCTAAACTAAAATTTACTGAATAACTTGATTACTACAGTTTTTGTTCCAATTTCCCAAGTATGACCAATAAAGCAAAATATGTGAATAGCGCTAATTGAGAGAAATAATTTAAAAGTTTTGCTAACAATATGGGAATACTCACATGTGACATATAGCAGTGAAACAGACTATAGAGTACATACTGACCCTCTCAGATCTAGACTTGTTTTACAAGACAAAAAGGAGATTCTCTTCTGTGGGTTTCAGTTATGGATTTCAGATGTAGCAATTTGCTGATCCTGATGACTTTTGTTACAGAGAATTAAGAAGAAAACAAGATGTGGGACTGAGAATGGCCAGATACTTCAGCAAAGGGATCGGAAACAAAGGACAGGAAAAATGCATGAATATATTTTGAGGTTAATGCCAATTGAAATTGACTAATTCTTTCTGATTAGATTGCTGTTGTCTGCAATAAAGCAACAGTCTATTGCTGCAAAATATCAGGAAAGGAAGACCTGTTGTCCAGACTAACCATGCAGAATGTCTGCCTGCCTTTGCCGACACTTGCATAAAAGACTGAGCCATTTTCACAGGTAATCCATTTATAAATCACTGTAATAAAATGGCCATCTTGACAGTAGCTCAGTAACATTCTTTCACATATTACAGCTGTATCCAGGCAACAAAAACATCTTAGTTAGATAAAAGGAGAGGTGAGAGTAAGAGTTGAGATTTGATAGATTTTCATTGAATGGGGTAGGAAGGGCAAAGGGCTAAATATAAAAATAACTTTGATGCCTGTTTTGAGAAACTGAATATAATGTGGCAAAAAAGACAATGGACTGAAGCCTACTGAAACCAAGGGTTAGAGAAATGATTCATTATAAAATTATATTGTCTAGTTACACAGTGTTCCCCCTGCCCACTGTCTATTAAATTTCAGTTGTAAAGTATAACTGTATGCTAAATTCAGCGTACAGGTATTAGCCAAAATGTGAGACCAGTTGGTAGAAACTCAGTTGTACGTTATAAAGCTGATAGCAAAGTAATTCTGCTACCTACACATTCTAAAATATTAATTATAAAAAGAATATTAGGTGGAATAAGTGCAAAAGTATTTTTTCAAGCATAAATACAATGAAAAATGATAACCAAAGGATCTTTCTCCCTCCCCAAAATAGTCAAGCTTTTATAATTTATGTATTTTATCATTCTAGGCATGAAAGTTGATAAGAATTCAGCATCTGATTCCCACAGGCCACTCTGAAAATCCAAGCTTTTCAAGTATACCATCATCTAACATAGTGCTGAGTCACTACCACCAGAAAAGAGGCTTGTTTTATTTTTTTGAACAAGTCTTAAGGGTGAATACATTGGCAATATTACATTTAAATGCATAGATTTTTCCTCTATTCAAAGACACAGTCTGTGTGTTTAGGTGCCAATTTATTTTGAATGATGCAGTTATAGCAGAATAGTTCACAAAAATTAAACAAACCCTTCTAATTTAGAATAAGGATTTTATGCAAGAAAGATACGAAAAAAATCATAATCATGTAGTATAACTCTGAATAATGCAACATTTCTGAGATTTACAGGATTCACCCATTAAACATTCTCTTGTTGTATTAAGGGCCAATCCAGCACCCTTTGAAGCAGATATAGAGACAACAATTGCACTGTGCCCTGGCATAATATAAAAACAAAATACAGAGTATACTGTCAGCCCTAAATATGATTCCCCAAGAGATAATGAGAAATACTTCCCACCACCACACACACACACACAGGCAAAGATGTGAGAAAAGAGATGAGCGTATATATCATCGTTACAGACCAAAAAGGGAAGCAAATCCCAGAGCTTTAAAAACACAGTGCATCGAAGTTAGATTTACTCAGCCATCTACTGATTTACCAGTGCTGATTAGTGATTAGTGCTAAATAGTTGAAACAGTTCTAGTTTGATTTCACCCACTCATCTGCCAGATTCCAGATTTTGTCAATAGCATTTAGTCTGCCTGGTTTTGGACAGACAGAGGCCAAAAGTAGTTTCAGGCCAACTCCTATTGCCCATGAGTTAACGAAAAAGTAAACTGGTGGGTATAAGAATGAATTCGCAAAATTAACCCATGGAAATACAGTTATCAACAAAGAATGCTTCAAAAAGCAAATGAGAATCTACACGAGGCAGGCTACACCAGGAACTGGGTTGCTCCTTCATTGCTCATACATACACCTTCAGTCCTTCCCCATAAGATAGTCTCTATGGTGCTTTGGAGCAGTCAGAATTTCCTGTGTAACTTGTAGACCTTGTATAATATGTGAACCACTTTCTCAAACTAAGGCTGTGATTCTCATCCAAAATCTAGACATATTTATAAGTATAATTCTACACAGAAAGCACAAGATTTTTATAAGATGAAGGGACAGAAAATACGTTCACACAAGTGCTACCGAGAAAAGAGATGGTGGTGCTGAACTGCTTATTGTCTCTGAATAAGAAAAAAACATGGATTATGAAGCCATCTGAATAACCCCAGAAGAGAAAGGACACCAGATTATGTAGGGACTTGACACTGGCTTTTCTATAATTTAATTACCAGAGGAAAAGAGAAACTATAGCATATGAATATGTGATCAATTACCATTGTAACTTTTTCTACCTGAAGATGACTAATAATGTGACTGAGGAACTTCATTCCATCCTTTCCCTAGATAAATCAATGTCCCAAGGATTGTTGTCAGGCACTGCTCCTGCTTATAACCCCGGTCTACACTGAGGGGGAGCAGAGAGAAATCAATCTACGTTATGCAACTTCAGCTACGTGAATAATGTAGCTGAAGTCAACGTACTTAGATCGACATACTGTGGTGTCTTCACCATGGTGAATCGACTGTTGCCACTCCCCCTTCTACTCTGCTTGCACCTCTCACAGCACTGGAGTACAGGAGTCGTAGGGAGAGGGAAAGGGGTCGATCTATCGCATCTAGACTAGACACGATAAATCGATCCCCGCTGGATTGATCACTGCCAGTGGGTAGTGTAGATATACCCATAGAAAGTTGAAATTATCCAGTCAGAGAACACAAACACTAAACAACATAGCTAACCATGGGATCATGGCCAGCTAGCCATGGGATCATGACAGACCAGAGACTAAGCAAACAATAGATCTTACTTCCTTAAAGGTATGAGCTCATTTTGTTGTACAAACCTATTTGTATAAGCATGTCATAAAAAGCTGCATCAAAGGCCATCTGGGATCATGACATGGCAGACCTGATAGTTAAGCAAATAATAGATCTTGCTTCCTTAAAGGCATGGTCACAATTTGTAGTCCAAATCTACTTGTACAACAAGTTATTTTACAGAAATAACTATTGTCACTGCATTAGGCTAAAAGAGAAGTAGTAAGAGATGGAATAGTATTATAGTTCCAACTAATCAATACTCAAAGGAGCATTTGCTATGAACAGTTTGCAAAAATTCATAGTCCTAGATATATTAATAAAAACTATCACTGAAGAAACACAACAAATAAATTATTTGTTTGTGGGCAATTTATGAACAGAAAGCAAGCCAATTCCACTTGCAATGGATAGTTTAATGGCTTGCAATAAATAGTTCAGCCAGCTCAGTTTGGAATATTGGATTGATACCAGTTCTCTGCATATGTTATCTACAAAGATAGATCCTGTTTATAATAATCATTACCACACACTATGACTCAGCTTCATTCATTTCTTGGAGAATTGTACCACTTAGAGAACTTTGTAGCCTAATGCAGTGACAGTAGTTATTTCTGTAAAACAACTTGTTGTACAAGTAGATTTGGACTACAAATTGTGACCATGCCTTTAAGGAAGCAAGATCTATTATTTGCTTAACTATCAGGTCTGCCATGTCATGATCCCAGATGGCCTTTGAATTTTCTTATGATGCAGCTTTTTATGACATGCGAGTCATGATAAACCATGTGATAGACAGAGCATGTTATAATTAGAAGTAGTTGAGAAATTTTATTCTAAAGTTCAATGAAAAACAGAAAAAGAAGTTTGCAAAATTTTGATTTCCCCATGTTCAACACTGTCAATCCTGTTACCTAGTATTGTAGACTAGCAACTCTCCTTTTCGACAGGTTAAAGATTGAAATGCAAGGTCCCCTGCTACTGCTCTTTGTAAACGAGTAGCTGGTACTTTTCTGCTATCTCATAGTGCTCAGTGAATCTGTCCCTCCAACCAAGCCCAAGCCGTCCCAGTCCCAAAGACACGTGGGCTGCTTGAGTGCAGGGCTCACGTTCAGCTGGAATATAGTGATATGGCATACTGGTTTCTCAAACTATCTTATTCTCCAAAATCTCAGCCAACTAAGGCTGATATTTTAAAGGCCTTTAGGTGCCTAAAGATGCAGATGGCGCCTACCGGTATATTCAGAAGTGCTTAGGTGTCTAACTCTAAGGCCTAGGAACTTTTGAAAATCCTATTAGGAACAATCTGCATCTTTAGGCACCCAAACATCTTCTGAAATCTGGCTCTAGAAACCTCTCAAGAGGTTCCTATATTTCTTTTGCATTCAGATTTTGTACCCTGTCTGACTTGACTGGGGTAATAGAGCTGCTTGCCCTAACTAGCTGATCACTAAGAAGCTCAGCTGTCCCCCTCCAGGACAGAGAGGAACTGATACTCACCTACTTTTCAGGAATAGCATTCCCAGGGAGTTGGCTAACATCCAGAACAGCATTCAGATTCAGCACAAATCCTTACAATCGCCTGGTAGCAGAAGCTGACTTCATGGGCAGCTGCCAGTGGCCTGAAACATGTAATCTTCATTTACAGGGATGATTGTTGTTTGCCTAAGGTAAAAATTGAGGCATGTTGCACCTAGTCAAGAAGGTTCTCCTCAGTGTCACCAAAAGTCTTGTATACCCCATCACACCTCTTTAAGAAAGTAGTAGGCCAGCTAATTCAGATGAAGTTTTTCAGGAAAAAACAGTTCTGCTGGTTTCCTTATTCTATTAAATATGCACATTGAACTGGCTGAGGAGACAATCCCCATTCTAAAAAGAGATCCATCTCTTAGTTCTCTCTTAATTATAGCAAAGCTGCATGTGCTCTTTTTGCTGTTCAGTGCATAATCCTCACCATCTCTCTGGTTTCATAAAACTTGGCATAGTCACTGCTCTAAAACCGCAAGAGCTATCTATATATCTGCATATCTGGGTACAATTTATCATTTTCACTACATTTAATATAGATGTCTCCAGAATGACCACTAGCACTGTCTTTTGGCCTTTACTGATGTTGGCTGGTAATATATTAGGCTTTTTTTTCTTTTTCTTATTTCCTGTATATCCCCTCACCATGAAGACAATACACAGAAAAGCCAGTTTCTTAACACATTCCAACATATCCATCATCTGTGCACAACATTTTAAATACATGGTATCTTAGCTCCAAAAAATGAAAATTTTTAAGAGTAAATAAAGGTCTTTGTTGCAAGTACAATTTAAGCTCTGCTGGGCTATAACTCAATAGTTTCAGCAGGAAAAAGAATCAGAGAGTTTAAAAAAAATAATGCATTAAATTATTCACACAATCTATTTTTACCTAAAAAAGGCTTTGCGTGTTTTCATTTTCCATCTCAACTTACACTGAGGAAAAAAAACCTAATAAGCATCCAAATAAACATGTACTTGACTAAATGAGACACACCACTGCATTGTAAGTTACTTGGTAACTGATCACTTGCTGAACTTTAGAAAGTGCTTCATGTTAAAGTTTAATCTGCATGGTAGGTAATGAAGGCAAAAATATGTAGGAGATGGAAACAGAATTATTTTATATTATGGTGCAAATTTTCAACCAGGTAGATCACTAAATATGGGGACATTTTTTCAGTGCTTGACTTTTGCATGCAAGTGTGCATTCAATCCCAATTTGTGTGCATATATTACAGGATTTGCACACCCTAAAAGCATGTCACACAGTGTTCATAGAAAGGAGTATTTTATTTCCTGTATTACTCCATAATATTCCATCTGTATAGGTTTTTAAAGTTAAAAAACAGAAAACGTATGTGGTGAGGCAATGTAGGAATGTGGTACATTGTTCAGTGAGGCCTTTGGTTTTTTTTACACACACGCGCACACACACACACACACTCTTTCTCTCTCTCTCTCCCACCTGTTCTATTAACATCCTGTTTTTTCTAACTATTTTTAATGGTCTCTAGTTTGATTCTGTGGATAGTAGATACCCTGAGTTTATTTATATGAAAGCTTGCCACTCATTTCTTGCTGGGTTCTGATACTAAATTCGTAGACTGAAGGCCAGAAGGAACTGTCATGATCCTTTGGTCTGACATTATGCACATATATATATTTCCCTCCTGGTTTCCCTAGTGAAATGAATATCAAACTTACAATGTAGAATGGAAGACACAAAATCATTCAGTCTACTCTGGTGGGAGTTTGCTATAGAGTGCTCTTATTCCATATTCTTCTGACTTTTGGGGCCTGACCCAAAACTGGTTGACATCAATGGAAAGACACCGATTGATTTAGTGGGTTTTGGATCAGGCCTTTAATACCTGATGCATGAAAAACAAAAAACTCTCAGTTTGGATGTTGTTGCGGTTTACTGTAAATTTTAGTACATATCTTCGCTGTTTGGATTATTCTCTTTCATTTCAGTAGCATCACTATTTTTCAATGGCATAAACCTGAACAATCACCAGACAGAAAGAAAATATCCAGCTAAAATTAAAATTACACAGTAATGAAGACAAAAGAAACCAATCTAAAGTATAAAGACAATGAATCCATTACATTATTTTCTCCAATTTCTGTTTCAGGTATAAGTTGTGAGGGGCAAATGTTCAGAAGAGCTTGTTTACATACCTAAATGGGGTGGCTAGACTTTCAAAAGTACTCCTCACTCTTTGCTCTCAAATATGAATATGAAAAAAATTGTCCCTTATTTTGGTGCCTCAAAGGGAGCTGCTGGATGTTGAATTCTTTTGAAAATCTGGCCCCAAGTGACTACAGAGATAATTTTTGAAATTTAATATTAAACTAATTGGATTAGCACTCAGTGTCTTAAAATAACCACCACTCGTAATTCTAACATTTAGAAATACAGGGGTTAACCTAACATTAAAAGAGCAAATTTTTGTTTAGGAGCAGAAGTGGCAATGATCAGTCTATTAAACCACAGAGCTACAGAATGTTTCTCTGAATTTAAACACACAGTTGAAGCTGAACAAAAAACGTAAAATGTCAAGCTACTATATTAACATTTTCCAACTTCAGGTATTTATCAGCTTATTGAGACAATGACCAAGTGAATGTAATGTGGCTTTCATGTGTGACCCTGGCTAGTGAGAGGGACATACTGTAGCTGTAACAGTACTGTCAAACGTTCGGATCATTCTTCATCAGGCACAGACCAAAAATGTCAGCTCCTTAGCAGAGAAGTTAACACAGAACTTGACATGAGGGTGAATATAACCTACAGATCTGGATTTCTTTTAACACCTAGTGAAAACCAAACAAGTAACAGAGAGAAATGATGCCAAATTTTAAATACCATAGTATTTCATCTTCCTGCACCCAGAGCCCGATCTAAGAAACTTGGATGGGTACTGGATATTTCCAAGGATGAAAGCAGATGGGGAAGGAATCTTAACTCCAAAACATCAGTGGGGTTGTTCTTTAGCCACTGATCTAGTCTCACCATTGAAGTATGGCTCTTGCTACAGAGCAATTTATGCATAGATAGATCCACCAGTCTATGACTTGCCCATCTCAACTCTCCTCAAAGTTAGGCTCCATGGTATGGTGCACACCTGCCAGATAAATCACCTAAACTGATCATTTCACATACACACAATGGAAATGCACATGCACTCCAAACACCTGCAAAGAGAAAACAGGATTTGTTGGACTGTGCACACCCCTATACCTTAGACATTGAAATAATTCCAAGTGTGCTGACCAGTGGATGAAAGTTTGGCATCAAATCCTGTCTCTCTGTAGTACCCTAGACATTCAGTCACCAGTGTACAAGCAATAAATATTCTTAGAGACAGTGTAAATACAGACCAATGAAGTCTCTCAAAGTCTGAGTTCTGGTGAGATTTCAGTATCCTACAATTTATAATTTTACTTGTACAACTAATAATCTGCACACATTGTGGGGTCCCACAACTCTGAGTGAAGGGGATTTGAGGTGTGCAAGGAATACAGAAATCAAGTCATTATCAGCATTGACACCAGCCAGTGTGGGGAATATATGGGCAAGAATTCTACTTTATACAAATTACAGAAGGCTGAAGCTTTAAATTGGGTTTGTTTCTGTAATTTAGATAATTGCAATCAATTCCCATAATACACTCTAATGATTTGTGCTATATCTTTGAGATATATCTTATCTGGTAGCTAAATGTCAGCTAATATCTATCTTATCAATAAAAAAAGTTTTTCAATGCTAACTTTAATTACTGCATTTCTTTATTCAGTCATCCAGCTCTTTTATTTATTTTTTGGTAACACAAATTTGGAATATCCTCTCCTGGTGTTTTATGGTAGCCAAGATAAAATTCGGAGCATAAACAAACAATACTAACTGCTCCTCAGCAAAGCAAGCTAAAGAGATAATGGAAAAATCAAACAGAAAAAAATTTGATTTAAGGACTCAGTCCTGCAGGTATACAACTCTCTCAGCTTTCAACACTGCATCTCACAGAAGTACTCTGCACTTTTCAGGATTGAACCTTAGATGTTTATACTTAGAACTCGATTTTGAGAAGGTTTTCAGCACTGCCTGAGGACAATGAGAGCCATGGACTGCTGAGTACATCTGAAAATCGGTTCACTTCATTAAGGTGCCTAAATGAGAGCAGACATTCTTTGAAATTTTGGGTCTAGTAATAATAGATACTCATTATTTGGGAAGGTCATGATTCTCCTATAGCCAGAGCATGCTCCCTGGGAAAGATCTAACCTCTGGAAAATTAACTCTTAAAAACAAACCAAAAAATAGACTTTGCTTATGATAATAAGTTATTTTACATAATCTCAAAAGGGAATGATATAAATCATTTTATCATGCAGTCAAAAGAGCATGAGCCCCTAAAATAATCTGCAACCAAAAGAGTAAATCAGGTAGCCATCTCTTTTCATACCTGGCTGACCAAATATGCTGGATTCAATTCAGCAGTGATATACGTTTACAAAAGATACCTGTAAATAAATTACAATTTCTGTTCTCCCAGACACCAAAATCATCAGGAATGAATACTTCTTAGGTTTTCAACATCAAGGCACACGAATTATCTGAAAAACTCATCAAGGACAATTCTTTTAGCCAATAAATTAAGGAAACATTGAATCTGTCAAACCAAATATGAAAGGAGTAACAAATATTAAATTGGTACACGGAGTGATACTGTGCACACATTAACGATCCTGATGGCCTTACAGTGAATTTAACTCAGAAGGATTCATTTTAAAAAATGTACATCATATTATCTCCTGTATAATTTTAGATTTGGTCAATAGTTTACTAATAAACCTGATTTCAACTAAAAGTAGTGATAAAGATGTGATAACATCTGGCAAAAACATGTGAGACAAAGGTCATTCAAACAAGGTACTGGCCTTTAAGGTCAGAGAAGATAGGGAGGCCAGATATCCTGTTCCAGGCAAGTGGATGAAGGCCAGGAATAACTGAAACAGTCATTGGGAGACAGGAAGAAGATCCCAGGGAACAGGCAGGGTCTGGGAGAAAAAAGGCTAGGACCTTTCCAGGCCATTGTTCCTGTAAGTTCCCAGGACCTGGAGACTGTGGAGTGGGTGGAGCAAGGCTCCTCTCTCCCCCAGCCAGTACAGACAAGCATCTGGTGATATTAAAACCATCTGGGGAGGATGAAGAGACTGATTGACTGGGAAGGTGACTCAAAATGAGGCTCCAAGTCTATTCATGAAAGCTGCTGAGAATGAAAGGGAGAACTCATGAGGACAGAAATCACATATCCCCAATAAAGAGGGGTGTGAAACCCTGAATAGAAATGGAGATCTAGTGAACCTGAATAAACTAGCCCCAGGAGAGGGGAAATATTGCTCTTAAAGACTAGGTGTAAGTGGATTATTCTTAGAAGTTAGCCGGAAATTGATGCAAGGCTGTCCCAGGCCACTGGAGGCACACTGAGAACAGCACCTATCTATATGCATATTTACTTTTGATTTAGGTACTTTAAATGGCTTGTATCACTGTAGTATCTGAGCAAGTTATATCTGATTGGAGTCCATTTTCTCCTTAAGACTATCACTTCTTGGAGAGTGGAATACTACACAGGTGACACAACAAAATCTTTGGCAAGACTCTCTGCGGGTGTAAATTGGTCTGGCCCACTGTTGAAAAAAGTATGTACTTCTGTATTAAAAAAAAAGAAGCCCCCAAATATTCTCCAACATTTTGGAAAAGCAATTGAATTGTTCTGCAGATAACATAGACAAAGTTTAGTTCTGCTTCTACCTGGTTTATGTTTCAGGACCTCTGGGTGGGACAAGAGGTTTACATAAGGATCTTGTTCTCTTTTCTTTCCCCATCCTTTTAATCTTTGTAGAGCATAACTTAGTCATGCTTTTGAATAAAAAATGTCAGAATGATCTTTAGTCCTTTTATTCCCAGTAGTCATGTATGGCTTTTAGGCAGAATGTGTGTATTACCACAATTTGTTGTGTGGCTTTAATAGTTGGTTTTATATGTTTTATCTTTTATATGAATTTCTGTATTGAGCCTTGTAAAATTAATAAAAAATAAATTAATTTAAAATGTATCTTCTTCTGAAACCACAAATGTCTGTTTCCCTGCGCAAACACAGCTACCAGAGTATCCCTGGAAACCTCAAAGTCTCATCAGGTTTGATTATAAAGCTTTCTATATTTAATAACTAACAACTGACCTATCACATCCCACAAAAATCAATCTGTCATTTAGGAGCTTTAAGCTAAACAGTTCAGACTCAAAAATATATTCTTAGATCCAAAAAGACATTGAGGAGTGAAAGCTAGTGACAGACACTTGCAGATTCATAGCATAAAGACAGTATGCAGTTTTGATGGAAGTATGTATGGATATTTATAACATATAGTAACTTTCTCCTGGAAACTATTGTACCTTTGTGTCCATGATATCAAAGACTGGTGTTATAATTCAACAAAAAATATTAGTTGAATTATAATATACATTTTGTTATTTCCCTATTGATGAGAATTCCTTTTTGGAATGAGAGAAGGTGACTGATAAAAGAAAATTAACATGCAGGTGTTTATTATGAATTAAATGTTATCAGGTACTCTTTCAGTTGGGTGGGAAAGTCTTATTTTTGAGACATCAACAAATTTTCCCATCCCAAATTGGGATGAAAAGTCAAAGTCTTGACATTTTTCACAAACTGAAAATAAATAATATTAATAAAAGTGCTGGTGTAACTCAAAATGTGGGGATTTTTTGGTAATTTTGTTTATATTTGGAACATTTAAAATATTATAATTTGCTTAAATTTCAAAACTAAAAGTAATATTTGAATCTGAAAACTGGCATTTTTGTTTTAAAAATGTCAAGAAAATTGACAATTTTGAAACTTTTTTTAAAAAATTGTTTAAAGTTAAAATAGTCACAATGAATCCTTCTCCTTGAACGATTTTGGTTTCAATGAATCAGCATTTTCTGATGAAAAACATTGCTCTAGTTTCCCTGCAACAAATATACCAGTCAACGATGCAAACCATGTTATACATACGGACAGCAGAAGATAGGGACATACATACTCCTCATCCCCCAAATACGTGAAAATGTTCATGTAATAAATGTATCACATACCTATGACCATATCTGTCCATTAATCCATCTAATTCATATTTTTTTCTTAACATTCCACAACTTTGGGCTGCTTGAAACAACTGTTATAACTAAATAGATATATAGAGAGAATCAAATTGCCACAGAAGTGGATTTCTCCTTCTCCCCTCAAATGTGGAATTACCCTGAAATGTAAATACCCTCAGATGACAAAGATTCAGTCCTGCAGTAATGGCAGCCTTTTTGTACACAAAAGTGTCAGAAAGTAAAATCTAATATGTTGGGACGCTGCAGAGCTAGAAACAGAAGCTTTATATCATTCCATTGGGACTAACTGACTGTGAGGGTGAAATCCTTTCCCCACTGAAGCCAAGAAAAGTTTTGCCATTGACTTTAATGGAGCCAGGATTTCATTCTTCATTTCCTGATGGGACCCAGTACTCACTTCAAGCCTGAGAGGTCCTGAGTTATTGGACTTTAAATCAGGGACATTGTTAAGTATATTTAAAAAGCTATTTAAAGAGCTAATTTGGGGGTGATGTTTTGCATTTATTATTTTTAAATTTTCTCCCCCAGCTGACAAAGCCACATTAAGGTAATCCAGGAGAGCACACCTATTAAAGCCCCTTCCTCCCACATGGCTATACCATTCTGCCACAGCCTTGCATCTTCCCCCATCCCTCCTGATATCACATGAGGGTGGCATGAGCTAGCCATATAAGAGCTATCTCCTGTTAGACTTGTGGATGTCTCTTCTCATTCATCTTGTGATTCTGGGAGGCCTGATTCATGCTTTTTTAATAATTATGTTTGGCAATACTGTAATACCACCTCATCTCACAGGAGTGACATACAGATACTATGGTAAGAGCAGCGTAGAAATTTTCAGGAAGAAATTAATAATTTTATCATCAGTGCAGCCTTTGAATGGCATGTGGCAAATGAGGAGTTGGACCACTTATTGAATGATGAGTCTAGAAAGAAATACTAAATAGCTACTTATTGAGTCAGCACTATCTATTCTGTGCTCTCAATGTGGCAGGAGGCACATCGAGAAAATAGTACATGATAATGTAATTAAAGACTGCATCATAAAGCATACACACTTTGTGGGGGGAGAATTCACTTTTGAGCACTGAATGTGAGAAATGCTGATTTATTATCATGCTGCTAGACATTCTGATGTCCACTATGCTCACATCAGCATCCAGTGAAATCAGTGGGTTTCCATCAGTGTGTATCGGAGAGCAGAATGTGGCCAAATATAGTTATAAAGGAATCTTACAAAAAGGTCATAGCCAAAATTTAGTATTTTATCTTTTAAGGATATTTTTCTGTAATCACTAAAGAAACTTCTCAAGAGGATCTAATCATATAACTGAGCAAGAACTTCCCCAAAAGAACACTTCAAGAATAAGATTGTAGGGGATTATACACCATGTTGCTAAACCTTTTCATGTATTCGACATATGCATGAGACAGTACATATGCATGAGACAGTACATTATTTTAGGTATTGAAAGCAAATCCATAGTAAATATACTCTTCTTCTATTCTAAATGTCATAGAGAACACAGAAAAGAAGTTCAGATCAACTTTTAATAAAGTTTAATTTATTTTCCAAGGTGGAATAAAGTGTGTTAAAATTTGATCAAATTTCACTAAAGAGATATTTTAACAAGAAATCAGTATTAATCACTTGATTATGATGAACTCCAGCTGGAGGAAAAGTCATTACCTGCCCCTGCCCCCGCATATATTCCTATTACTAACAGATATAAAGAAAGAGGTTTACAGGAAAATTAACTTTTGATCTGAAAACTTAATTAGTTCCGTAGTCACTAGGGGTCACTATTACAATTTTGAATCTTTCAGGTCTGCTGCATACCACTTATGTCTCTCACTATCATAATTTAATTTTAAAAAACTTTCCTCAATAAAAATATTAATGTTTAAATAATGATACTTGAAATCCATCTGTGTGTCTAGTTGAAGACATAAGTCCAGGAACTGTTAGTTAAAACTTGTGCTATGGAGAACATTTTACAATATTTAATTTATGGTGGTTCCATCAGAAAATTTCACTTGGAAAGATTTATTTTTATAGCCTCAGCACTATATAACATATTAAGATGAGTTGCCTCCATCAAGATGAGTTACCAAAGATTACTTTGGTAGATATTTCAGTTTATCTAACCTATAAATTAACTGTAGAAAAAATCAGATGGAGTGTTTGATTCTTGAAATAATCAAGTATTATCTCATAAGAATTCCTCACCACAAAAAATGTGAAGGACAAACTAGAAATACTTGAAAAAGACAGAAAATGAAACAGCAACAGTGAAAAGGAAAAGTTTCTTAGATATTGCCTAGGCCCTTTCTGTCTTGTCTAATATCTATCCTCATTCCAACCTAGACTAAATAAGGTAATGACTGTGTGACATCTAGTGCATATTGATCACTAGTGCTGCAAAACCCATGGTATGTACCTGATATGGAAAGATTTAATTCTCTGATGGATTTGTCCTCAACAGAAAGTCTGCTGCAATGAGACATTTATAACAGATTTTTAATAAATAAATGTATTTTCCTGAATGCAAAAACTGGGACGCACAAAACATATGGGCTTGATTCAAAGATTGCATTGACTTCAGTGGGCTTTGGCTCAACCCTTTTGTGACCGAAACACAGATAGACTGTGCTGTGAAATAGTCTGCTGAGAGACTGTGACTTACCCCTCATGGGGGAAACATGGCCACAACTACATTGAAAGGGCCCAGAGGAGTAAAGGAATGCTATTGAGAAACACCAGCTGGAAAGGAGAGGTGAGAAGAACAGGTGTTAGAGCAGGAAGGTTGTAAGGATAGGCAACACTGAGAAAATTATAAATAAAAACAGTCTCTTGACTTCAAGCCCCTCAGGCCTAAGGTGACTTACTGCTTCCCCAACCTGTCCCAGAGGAAAAAATCTGTAGGAATCACCAGTTTTGGTTAGATTTTTTTTTTCTTTTTCAACAGGACTTTCATTAATTGGATCATGTGTGTACAATAAACCTCTGGCCCCTGCCTCTTCACCAATGCCATTTTCCATACTTCTGTATGTCCTCCTCAGAACACAACAATTCCTATCATAGTGTCCTTCTCCAGTCCATATCCTGAAAAGCCAGAATCCACTATTCCCATCCCAGGTACTCCAGATTCCTGACCAAATCTCCGTAGAATGATAATACTTTGTACTTCTATTGCACCTTTCATCAAAGGTTGCTGGAAAACTATATAAATATAAAATATTTATGAATCAAAGAACCCTTGGGAGACTGTTCTAAAAATATTGCACAGATGGGTCAACTGCTCCATTTATCACGTAATGACTTACCCAAGACCACTGAAGAACAGTGGCAGAGCTTGAAATAGAATCAGACTTTCTACTTCCATTCCTTTTCTCTATCAGCCCTTTCCATTTGCCTCCCCGAGTGCATTAG
The DNA here is from genome assembly GCF_007399415.2 of Gopherus evgoodei. Classification (NCBI taxonomy): domain Eukaryota; kingdom Metazoa; phylum Chordata; order Testudines; family Testudinidae; genus Gopherus; species Gopherus evgoodei. The sequence continues at coordinate 28,098,297 of NC_044333.1, forward strand.
TTTAGTTTCATTTAAGCTTAGGATGAGGATGCAAGACTATTAACAATCACAATGGTTTGTGCTGCTAGAAAATGAAATCCTTCCCAGTTCTCTGTTATGTCTCTAAACAAGACAGGAAGAACGTTATAAACAAGAAGCTCTTTTATGGAAACCAAAGAAAGAGATGCAGCCAAATGTGCTCAGCTTGCACAACTGTTTTATGTGCTTAAGCTCTCAAACAACAAATGCTTAAAAATCATAAAGCTAAGAACTAATTCTCCCTCCACAATAGTGTAAAATGAATCTCTCCTTACAAAGAACGAGAAGAGTTCCATAGCCTGAATACATGTTACTAAATGGAATGAATGAATGTCTTACTCATTCATATGGTTTCTGTGCAGTAAAGCCAATGTTAGAAGGAAATTCAGAGGGGGGTAATATTAACAGAGGAAAAGCAATGAGACAAAAACATGAAGGGAAACCAAAAATATTTTGACACAAGAAACTCCTGATTGTAGAAAAAGTAATCCCATAATCGAACATTTGCAATCCTCATGGCTGGCATAAAACATAATATTCTTATTGAAGGCTAGAATTCATAGCAAAGCATTCATTGTGTATAAAATTGCCTGCAAATAGGATCTAATTGTATATGGATCCAATGAATGTGAATGCAGCTCACAGAAGGATTAAATCCAGATAGTGAGGTGGATATAAAGGTCAATCAAAGCTACTTTGAAAGCATTCAAATCCAGTACCTTTCCCCTCAATATCCTGGGGAGATCATTATGTTCTAGAAAGAAAAAAATATATTTTTGGAACAACTATTTGTTCTCAATATGGAAAAGACTGATAGCAATGAAGTGTCTATTACACCATTGTATTTGTAGAGAAATTCAATTAAAAGAACAGTTACATCACAACACTGCCTGTATTAAAAAATAAATGGAACATATTGATCAGAGATGTATGTGCTGTTTGTAAAATAAATAAAATACAGACTCATTCATTCCTTTGCCCATTCCCAAAAAACATTTCACAGTTCAGTTTGAAACTCTTGCCCCCATAGGGACATAACTCTACTGCTCACTCCCTTCATTTTTCAAGTCTGATTCTCTTCTGACACCAATTTTTAAAGTGTAAAATTTCCGTGGTTCATTTTATTTTGGGGGGTTTTGAGAGTATAGTAACAAATCACTGCAGCATAATCATGCATGGAATTATCATTATTTAAATGGTGTGCATTATATATATATATATATATATATATATATATATATATATATATATATATATATATGAACAGAACACTCGATCCATTCTACTCCATAAATACAGATCTCTACCACGTTAGCTAAAAGGAGAATCTCCATTAGTGTTACTACTATTAGCATTTATATCATCCTCCAAGAGTAGCTATTAGATAATAAATCAGGACTGAGATTCCAGCCAATACAGGATGAACCGATAAACATGCACCATCATGGCTGTATTAGAATAGGCAGAGCCTTAGGATGAGACTGAAGGACTGAGAAGGTGAAAAGAAAGTGAGCATACAAGGAGAAAAGGCACAGAAAGAATGCTCAGCTGAATTGGCAAAGTAAAGGCAATTCTGAGATCCTGGTTAATGTGGGGAGGAGCAGCACCCACTCTCCACTCAGCAGACATGTGTAGAGGCTAGGCTCGGACATAACTTGGGGCCCCAAGTCCTCACCCTGACTGGCTCATTCATGGGCTGCAGGGTGACTCATTGACTCAGAGAACCCCAACCTGAGGAAGGCAGCTTACACTGCTTTTTCTGAGGTGGAGGCACCACTTGTATCTGTGTTTTTGCCTCACTCACCCTTCTCATGGGATTGTTACTTCTTGTTTCTTAACTAATATTTGATTTCCCACTGTGCTTTGGGTTTCAGCCAGCACCTGTTTAAAGGGGGTAGGACAGGCTTTTCCCACTAGGTGGACTAGGTGCCCAGTTGTGTGGATTTTGCCTTCCTCAGAGCATGCAGGTTTGGCTAGGGCAGATATTGCAGCATGGAGAGTTATGTCACAGCAGTGAGGGTTAAATGAGGTAGCAGGGAGCCAGAGTTAAAGCTGCAGTCCCAGGAATTGGGTAGTCCCTTGGCTCAGTGTTGCATGGAAAAAATAGGGCTTCAATGGCTGCTGCAGAAGGCACCCACATTTAATCTGTTCAGTCTTACTCTCTGGGTGCATTTTGCAGGAGAGGTGAGAATTCGCTTCCTCTGCCCCTATAACTGTTTATTAAGAAACTGACTTGATACTGCTGGCTAGTTTTTATAGAAAGGAGCTGTCTGGCTGTTCCTGCACTGATTGTTATAAAACAGTTAATAAAAGTTGCAGCCATAGCTTGTACTAAGTTTCAGCGTGTATCTAATTCACTGCAGTGTCTGGCCAACAGTGCTTTATCTGCTGGACATGGACCACTCAGTTCTTGAGCAAGTTTCCTTGCAGTTAGTAAATAGAAGCAATAGTGATGAAGATATGGAGTAAATACAAGTATGTGTCAACAGAGGTAAGAGTATGGTGACTGCAACAATAGCTGTGCTAGGCACTCCTAGGGCTCCTACTAACTAAAACCAACTGAGATATCCTCTGATTGCAACAAGAGTTTAAAGGCAGTAGTTATACCAGCAACTATGCTGCTGCCTTCTTGTTTTATGGGATTACAGAATATGCAGGTCTGGTTCAAGCAGCACACAAATCACCAGCTAAGGTAATTTTATTAGTAGCTTCTGCTTACTTAAGAAGGTGCATCATCAATCAGATTCTGTGCATCTGACTCAGCCTCTTCTTTAGCCATTGAGCAGACTTGCATTCTAGTAGTTATAATGCACATACCACAGGCATAAACTGCTCAATCAGGCCACAAAGCCAAAAGCAACTTGCTATATTTTACAAATATATGCACCAGTCATGGAACAGAGGCAGTTACATACAGCAAACAGGTTACTCCCTTTTCCAGAAATCTCAGCCCAGACACAAAAGTATGGCTCCCAGAAAGCTACTCTGCCTTAAGAATTAACTCTAGCTAGAGAGATTAACGTGGAGAGCAAACTCTTCTGCTGCTCACCATATTTTCTCTTAAAGGACACGTACATAACCAAAACTAATAATACAATGTAGCCTTTCTTCAAAGGCTAAAAACTTGTTCACTCACTCAGAAAAATAATTGTAAAACTATGGGTAACAGTACCGTCGGGTGAATTATTGTAGGCATAGATCTTGCTGGGTGTGCATAAAAATGCATATAGCTTGATTTGAGTATTACGTTAAACTGTAAACAAGAGTGTGCTGGTATTTTTGGGTTAATTGAGATAAATGGGAACCAATAAGCTTGAAATGTAGAGAAGGTGAGGGTATAAGTGACTGGTCCTTACATGAGCTATATGATGTCCAAATCAATTAGATTCAATAAGTATATAGAGATTAGTAGCTAGGAAAACATATATAAACTGTGTAGTGTGGGACATGATTTGGAATTGTGGTATCACAGTGTACCTGAACACCCACTGCCTGGGCCTGGCCAGCATGTACAGGGCTGTTACGTGCCTCATAAAATAACCTGAGTGACGAGCTGGAGTTGAACTGAGTTTTTGGATCCCAGAGAACTGGGTGAAGTGTTCTCCCAGAATTGGGAGAGCTGTTTTGGGTAAGCCAAGTGGAAAAGATCTCAAAGGGAATCACACCAATATTAAGTTTGACAGGGAGAAGATAGAAGGGAGTGTGAGATGATGAAGCGTATAAGGGAAGTTGAAGGAAAGGAGACAAGAACAGGAGAACAAGGATCAGAACTGTCAGGAGACAAACCATAACAATGAATACTTACAAAGCAACTTAAATAAAGGTGAACTTGAGGCCCACTTGTTAATAAAATAAATAAATAATATAATATTAAAGATCACAGCAAGTAGGTGGCTGCATGGAGTGTAATAAAATTTGACACTTTATAGTAGCACAGTGTGCAAATCATGACAAGCTGAACATTTCCTTTTAAGAATATGATTTTTGATATTATGAGCCACAACACTCTGGTTCAAGTCAATGAGAAAAAAAACAACATCTTTCTTGTCTTTCTCTCTCTTTGTAATTGGCATCTCCAAGTTTTACCCGCCTATTTATTTATTAGTTAGTTTTGAGTTATACTTTCAGTTTGGATCTGATCATGCTGTCAACTCTCATTCAAATTTCCTATTGTCTTCAAGGTGAGTTCTAAGTATGAAATCAAGGCAAAATTAGGCTCAAAAGCCTTAGATATTGTTGCTGGTTTCTTTAAAGTTAATATTTGGGCAATTTTAAAACTTCTCTTACCATGGAGGGTACAAGAACGTCTGCCTCAGGAAGGATTGTGCTGCTATGTTTGCTGCTGTCCTCGGAGGTACTCATATCAAATGGACATTGAACCAGCTTCTCCATTCACTGAATCGCATTACTTAGCTACTCAGAAGTTGTTTGTTTCTGCTTGCAGGATATTAATTACCTGCCTCTCTCTGTTGCAGTTTTGAACTCTCAGAGCAAACATTCCACACTCTGACTAGAATATCCAGAACTGAGAAAATACTTCTATTTTAAAAAAAAAAAATAAAATAATCCTAGAAAAAAATCCAAAATAAACCATAGTATGGGGGGAGGGAATCTCACCCTGAAGGAGATAACTAAATAATAATTAAACACCAACTAGGGTAAACCTGTTTTTCATTTCTCTGCTCATGTCAGTTGAGCTTATCCACTCGCCTCATTTGGGTTTTGTTTAGACTTCTGCACTTGACAATTCATTTATTTAGACTGAGATTTTCAAATCCTATCCCAGTTACCATTAATTATAATTTTCCTAGGCAGATTTGAAAATTTCAGCCTTAGTTTTTCAAAGAAACCACTCAAGGTTTGCCTGACAGAGCACTCCAGAGCTACCTATCATCTGCTCTGGACAAGATCTTCCAAAGTGACTAGTGAATCTGGGTGCCCAACTTGAGGATGGGTACTCAGCACTTCTTAAAAGCAAACCGTTTTAAGATGTCTCAAGTTGGGTATCCAAAGCTGAAGGCACCGAAGTCACGAGTCAATTTGGAAAACTTTGGCTAATAGTTGTTTAAATTAAATTAAGAATAATGACTCTCATCTGTTATACTTAAACCAGTGTTGAATAGGTGACTGCAAAAAATTATCTCCCTGTTTCCACAAGATCTGAAGAAAATTAACTCTAATTATGTAAAATGGGACCGTAGCTGTACTGATTGTTTAATGTGCTGATACTTCAGGAAAACACACCTGGCTCAACATATTGCACATTAAAAAGAAAGTCACTGCTCTTATACAGGAGTAATGGCATATTGTGGTTAAAGGAAGCAACAGCACAGGTGCATTCACAATCAAAGGTCTTCTTGTTGAAGTCAGTGACAACTTCTCTTAAGTATAAAGGCAGTGTCAAATTAGTAAGCACTCTTGATTAATAGGATTTGTGACGTCTTTTTTTACATTTTCCCACACTCAACCACAACCAAGTGCCTGGTCAACCTTCAACCAATGGCACATAGGGAATGGGCGAAAAATCCAATTGAGACATAAGATATATTGATGACAATGCTTATTTTGTCACTATTATCTCACAATTTGGCAATCCCCTTATTATCCCCTAATCTCATTGGCTCCAAAGTAAAATGCAAAGACACTTCGACCTACCCTTCAAATATTTTTCTTTGCACAGCTTAAAATTTCCAAATGATGTTCCTATTAATGTAAACTAGAATGGAATGATGTAAGTAATTACAAAATGCTCTTTTCTTTATGGATGTCACATTCAGCCCTTCAATATTAATGAATTCAGAAGAAAAATTTGAACCTACATATGGTGGAAAAGTGGTGGCATCAGTTTGCCCCCTTAAAGATGAATCAGACTACACTGAGAATTTACATCAGCAAAGCTACATCTCTCAGGGGTATAAAAATCCACATGCCTGAGAGACGAAGCTATGCCAGCCTCCTTGCAGACAGTGTGAGGTTAATGGAATAATTCGACCTACCTCTGCTTAGCTGGGAGGCGGATTATCTATGCTGACAAAAGAACCCCTCCCGTCTGCATAGGTAGTGTCTGCACTGAAGCACCATTGCCTTTTCTATGGTTGTTCTTGTTTCAGTAGGATGCATTAACTAACAATAAATACATGTACAGTGAAAAGAACATTTCACATTATTATTTTACATTAAAATTATTCTTGTATGTGTCTAAGTCATGTTAGTAATGGTATGTACTGAACAATGATCATTCGTACATTTGTCCTACTAATCACTGATGCTACTATTAAGGATACTCTTGGGCATTATATTTCCCCTGCCCTTAATCTGCTTTTATTATTTAAAAAAAGCTGATATGCTTTACTTTTGTAAATGCTACTGATAAGGCAGTTTGATTAGCGTTTAATCTACCATGCTGCTGTTCTCTCTCATTAAGGTATGTGAACAGTCTAATCATTTTTTTTATTCCTCTTAAAATAGATGATGCAAATAAAAGAAATCCATGAATTTATGCTTAAAAAGACCTTATATTTTATGGCGTGCCCCACAGAAATTCTTATTAACTTCATTGAATATGCTAGGACATTCATATTACTTCCCTGCAACTCTAACATACAATTGCCTTCATTATAAATTTGCAATTTGTTCTTATTAAAACCTGTAAGCACTGCATCTTTCTGGTGACAGTTTTATATGCTTTGTAGAGTGACTAGGATGGAAATCATGTATAAAGTAATAATACCATATGGGAAGTGTAACATGCCCTTATGAATTGATTCACGTTGAACTACATTTTCTTGATTATAGGCGCTTTTGTTCTTGACAACACCAGCTTGAACAGAGCTATGACATCAGAGGGTCTCGAGTAACATGTTTATAATTCTAGATCTAAGAACTCTGTTAAAAAATTAGCCAATGTGTTTGAAACTACTAAGAGCTAGAACGTACCTTTAAAGCACAGAGCAGAGTACGGGGTTGTGCAGAGCTGTTCCTCCTCATGGGCAGCACTGTGACACATTCTGCACCATTATGGGGTGCAACCCTGCTCCATGCTCCAGTCCCACTTAGTGGACTGGGGTGGGGGACATTGTAGGGCACAGCAGATCGATGGCTCTGCCTCCTTTCCACCTCCTTTGGAACAATGTCCACCTCCAGGGCCATAGGGGCAGAGTAGTCCTTTCTGTTCTGATGTCAAAGGCTGCAGTTCTGTCTGCGTTCACCCTCTCCTACACAACTGCATAAAAGCCACACACAATCAATTTCTTTAAGACTACATATTATGTAAGTGCCTCAAAGCCAAAGTCTGCAAATTGCTAAATGGTACGTGGATGTAGCAGTATTTAAAAAAAAACCACCACCAACAACAGTATTTCTAATCCCATTACAATTTATTTAGCAGTTAGGACCTAAACTTGAGCTTCATTTGGTGAATAATTTAGCACTAACAATGCTGGAGACAAAATGGTAATGTATAATACACAGACAAAAGACAATTGGCCAAATTCACTGGATTTCCATGAGTACCAGGGGTGAATTTGGACTACTGTTTATTTCTTCAGATGAAATGAGGAATTAATGCTGCACCCATTGAAGTCAAGGGAGCTCTTCCATCGACTTTAATGGATGAAGGACACGGCACTAAAGGAGAAATTTTGTAAACCCACTATTTCCAAGTGAACGACTGCTACAAAGAATGCTGGTCTGAACAGTCTACTATATGGAGTATGATCCATTTTTTTGTATCTCCAGAAGTATACAATTATGTATATTTTTAATATATTTTAAATCAGAGGATAAAAGGTTGTGTTAACACGGAACAAGTGTATTGTTTTTAAATATCCATAACATATCTAGTGTAGTTTGGAGATTCAACGTGTAGTTAAAGAGATAATAAATATAGGTGACAAGTATGCAGCCCCGATCCTGAATTTCTTATTTATTATTTTCTCAGTCCTTACTAACTGAAAGGACTAACTGTAGTCACACAAGTGTAATTGAGATCAGAACATGACCCAAATAAGCATTTTCATGACTAAGGATTAAATAAGAACCTCAGGGTTTGGTTTCTTCAACATAACACTGTGTATACAGAATATACACAATAGGGAACAATTCAAAAATTTTGGTGATGAGTGGTGTAGATTAACTCGAAATTCTCATTGATCTTTTCCATATCAAATTTCTATTAATCTATTACCAGCATCTTTGTAACTGAAGCAATAGGACTCTCTTTTCAACTCTTATCTTGAACCGAAATTCATCCTTTAAACAGAAAAAATATTACAAATTATGCATCTAAAAGATTCTACCAATCAATCAGTTTGTAAACAATTTTGAATTAGGAATGATTTACTTCTCAGGAGTTATTATAGCATCAAACAAATTACTTGTATCAAATGACTGTTAATTTAAATATTTAGTTTATTTGAATTAGTTTTATATTTGAAGTGCACATCACATCTACGAACTACCAAGACTAGCCAAAGGGATGGCTAACTATTCAAATATAATGAAAGATAGAACATTGTATGGTGACGTAAAAAAGAAATGCAAGCAAGAAATGAACAACAATGAGCATAGTGAAACTGGAAGACAGTATACGGACAGTGACCATAAAAATCCTGGCTTAGTCCATATGAATAAGTGTGTATGGGAGCCTCATATAGGACCTAGTTCTGAAACCTATTTACATAATAATAGTGTACTGACTCCATTGTGAACTCCACAGGTAGTCTGACTGAAACCAGTATCATAAAGTATTGGTAATGCTCAGGGTGGAAGGAGACTGGCATAATCAGGCCTCTGGTTTAATATTAGATTCTGTGAATATGTCTTGGTCACTGGTAGTTCTGTTATCAGCTACCTTAGAGTAAAGAGGATACAGAAATTGGATGTCAGGTAGTTATTCTCCCTTAACTAAATAGAGAGAAAGAATGTGAAAATATAGAATAAGAGCATAGCTCCCATTGAGATTAATAAAACATGAATAACTCGCTCCATGTATCCTTAGGTTATTTTGTAATATGGAGATAATGAGCCAAAGACTGAAAAATATAGAGATAAAGAATATATAGCTCATAGCGAAAAAATATCTTCTCAGATCTACTATGTAATCGGAACTTAGAAACTTTCTTGTATAAAATTGTGATGCCCCCTGAAACGTTCAGCCAATTGGATTTTTCAATTATCTGAATATTCTGACACTTTTTTAAAAATGAGAGTTGTCTTCATTAGGTATAGTACAAAAAGTAAAAAGCTGTTTAATTCTCACTGTTGGGGGAAGACTTAAAATAATTATTTAAAAATGGAAAAATAGCTTTAGAAATATGGGAAAGAAGAGACGTTATAAAAATACTCCAGATAATGCCTGTTTTTATGTGAATACATCACATGCTCCATCTGGACAAGATTTTTCGCCTTACAATTCTCTCTCTCTGTTCAATCTTCTCATACCACAAACCTCTAACAGGTAAAGGAAAGTCATTACTTTGGGAGCATTTGGAAATATATAAATTAAGTTATTGTTTTGTCAAATGGTTTTAATTGAGAAATGTTACATAGAGAGCTGAACAATAAACAAGCATTGCTATGAAATATGAGAAAAACACATTAATGTTTGTTAAGCACTTTGAGATCCCCAGATCCAAGGCTACATATTAATTGCCAAGTATTGTTGTTATTGGCATCATACACCTTTAGCATTTTCTTTCTCTTAGTGGCTAGAACTGAAATGACTACTTGGATTGGATTGGTGCCTCTGTGTAGCTCCCAAATACTTACTTTACATGAAGGAACTCCCTTTTTAAACTTCTATCTTGTTTTTGCCACTTTTGCAAAAGTATGAAAACATCAGCAAGCCCTTGTTGACTGATCTGTTGCTAAGACAGCTACTTTTCTGTGGCATCATGCTGCTACCTGTGACCCTTTCCTGATTAAATTTTCAAAAGCCAAAGTTAAGGCAATCTCTTCTGAGGTCTCTTGATGGTGGAACAACCTATTAGAGGTGACAAGGTGAGTTCAAACTTGACCATTTTCAGAGCACTTTTCTTTCCTGCAGTAACTGACTATTACAAACTGCAAAAACACAGTAAACCAAAACTGGCAGATATGTGAGGGTTGAGGGGCAGGACCCACTAAAACAGTCTGAATGTTAAGTCTGGTAGCACAGGCTCAAAGGCAATGAGAAAGAGAGTTATGAGCATCACAAAAGCCACATAGCTAGATCAGGCAGATTGATTCCTGGAAGAAACAACACTTTCAGGAGAGTTTCTCTGTAAATAATCTCTAAGATGACTGACTGGTTCAAATGTTGGTCAGATTGTCAAACTCCTTTAAGTATTTAATATTGTGCCATGGCTACTTTGCTGGCATGGTTCTGAACACAAATTTGGTTTAATAAAATGTGTTTTTGCATCAGTTCACCAGCATGTAGCAAGATCTTAAATTCTTGTTTGTTGTGCAGCAAATCATGACAGTTTTGCTACCTTCATTATTGGTTTCCCTCTTTTTACGATGTCATTAACAATGCATCTTTGTTTGGGCTGCTAATAATCCTTTTGCTTCTCTCAATAAGTCAACCTCTAATTATGATTTTAGAACCATTTTTAAGAAATCATTCAAATTACATAATTTTGCAACATTTTTTTCTCTCTATCTTATACAGCTAAGAACTCCGCAACTAATTTTTTTTACAACATTCTGCCTCAACAGGAGTTTCTTCTCAGTCTCCCCTTTTTCAACATTATTAAATATTTTGTCCTGAGGTTTTAGAAAAAAATCTTGTTCCTATAGTTTGACTAGTTCGCATATTATAGGTATGTCTACCCTTCAAGCTGGAAGTGCGATTCCAAGCTCAAGGAGACATATAAACACTAGCTCTGATTGAGCTAATAAGCTAAAAATGGAAGGATAGCTATGGTTGTGCAAGTGGTAGGAGGGGCTAGCCTCCCTGAGAATGATCCCATTTGAGGCACATAGTGGAGTTGCTAGCCTCTTCTGTGGCTCGTGCCATCATGGGTACACTTCTATTTTTGAGCAAGCTAGCTTAATCAGACATAGTGTGTGTACACCTCCTTGAGCTGGAAATCACGCTCAGTACAAAGTACATGCCAATTTCTATCTATTTTCCTCCTTCTGTCCCCAGTGTGGTCCAAAAATCTTATACTTATTAAAGGACAAATTTCTCCTTTCATATGCACTAGGAACCTGTCTGAAATCTTTTACTCTCCCTACTGGCCAAATCTTGGTCCTGTTGAACTCAATGGAAAAAAAAATCTTATTAACTTCTATAACACCATGATTTGGGGCTTTATGTGAACAAAAAGAGAAACTCCCATTTATGTTAAAGGGAATTATGTGAATAATGGGGGAGCAGAACCTCAGACCATGCACTACATGGACTGGGAGCAAACCATTTGCCTTAAATGTTTTGGGAAGTCTTTCCCACCAAGAACAGTTGATCAACAGTGCTGGCTTCACTTCATAACATCTGCTGGGGTATGGCATATTATATGGCAGTTTTGTGAAAACTTTATCATTGAGAGCTGGATATGCTTCCTGCAGCCCCTCCCATTGGCTATGTCCCACACTGCTGCTCTAGGAAGTTTGGAAGACCTCTCTATTCCTCTTTTCTAGGGCGCGGTGAGGCAGGGCCACTAGGTATCAAGCAGGGGCCCTCCAGACCTAGACCACTGCATTAGTGATGCACAATGTGCTTTTTTATTGCTGATGGACCATGTTGTTACTGGAACTAGTGTGGAATTTTCCACGACATTTTTGCTTTTGTTGACAATTTTTAATTTTCTCTTTAGAAAATCAAAATGAAATATTTCATTTTGGGTCAGTTCAATCTGAATTGGAACATTCTGAATCAGTGAATTGCATTTCCATAGGGCACACTGTAGTTCCGTCCCCTATTCTTTCAAATAGCCTTGACTCCTGAAGGTCTACATTTCCCATAATGCAATATGGATTTTCCTCTACATGGGTGCATGACCGTGGGTGCATTATGGGAGATGTAGTCTGTCCAGGAACCTCACTTGCTATCTCTTTAAAGCTCCAGGTTGAAAAAGATGCCTGACACAAATGCAACAGAGTAAGAATGCATTATATGCACAATCACACTTTCGGTTTCTCACTAAGGGCCTAATCCAACCCACACCGAAATCATATGACATCTTCCTGCTAGGGAAGTGAGAGTAATTCCCTCCCCATACCCATCTAATCCTTGGATTTTCAGAAAGATTCATTTTGAACACCAGTGCTAGCATTTTATATGATATGTATCCTTGTCCAATAGGAACTGAACCAAGACCACCAACTGATTTCACATAAGCCACAAACCAGTCTTCAGATGATTGCTGGAACTTTAAATAATACCAGCTGGAATTGGATGAACCAGCCATTATTTAAGACCAAATTCTCTCTCCTGTGCATAGCTCCAGTAAATGGATTTGAACACATCAGTCAACACCACCACTCCACATTCCTACTTGTGATGAGGTCTGGCTAGTAGATCAGCATAGTCTCAGATTCATTTTCCGTATGCTACCAGTATGCTCCTCTTAGCACTTGCTTCCACTGTGTTCAGGGCTTTCCACGGTCCTTACTTAGGCTGGAAGATTTGGCCCTCTCTATTATATGCATGGAAATGAAATCCTCCAAAGGTTCTATATGCCATAGCATAGTTCCTTTGTAAGACTTAATCATCACTTTCCCCATTCCTTTGTGTATCAGATGTAGACTACATTAAATAAAGAATAGAGTGAGATCCATTTATAACATTTGATATTATTACTATATTATTACTATATTATTTTTAAGCACAGACAGCCAAGAAACAGCACCAGTATAAGTGAAGGACTGTAAAGTACTTTTACAACAAGAGATATTAAGCTCAGAGACATTCTGTTCTCAAAAGGTGGTTTTAAGCACTCACAGATCTTTTATAAAATCGTTCATCTCACCTCCAAAATGTTAATATATTCCACACAAAGTTCAATGGTGAAATTTACTAACTTTTCTTCATCTCTTTCTCATTCTCCTCCTATCATGTTTCACTTTAGTTTTACCAACAAAAAGAAGGGAGAACTGTCCAAATTCTGTAGCATGGCTAGAATTATTTAAAGTCAGGTCTCATGCTTGCTTTATGCCTTTCTAATACCATCTGCTATTTATATTGTTTTGTGCTATATCTTACTCTGTTAATTAGAAACAGTGACAGTTAGGTTGTTGCTAATTAGAAACACTGTCAGTTAGATGGTATTTTTCTTGTACTGTGCAATGGCTTACGGACTTTTGTGGTACATCTCACTATTTTTTAAACTGTCAAAAGAGGTATTAAACAATACTGTTATTTTCCATCTGTCAGGAACCAAAAAGGGACCATTTGCCATTTAAAGCAAATACTCATCAATTAAATGAAATTCTTGTCAGTTATATGACTTCTACAGAAGGATGGGGAAGAACTGAAAATGGTATTTCCGTTCTCTAGGAACTGTGGTTCCTGTGTGTTTCTGCTGGATCTCTGAGGAGTCTTCCACGAACACAGCTATTCACATTATGTTGACCCTCCCTCCACTTAAGGAAAAAAGTCTTTAGAGCCTGTCTGCTCTGCCCCTTGAAAGACTAGTGTAGAGCGGTAGGAAAAACTCCTCTTCCAAGCTAGCCATGCTGCTTCTCTGATAGGGCTAGGTAGTTCTCCCACACAAGAACGGCCATACTAGGTTAGAGCAATGGTACATCTATCCCAGTATCCTGCCTTCCAGTAGCAGTCAATGCCAGGTGCTTCACAGGGAATGAACAGAACAGGCAATCATCAAGTGATCCAGCCCCTATCATCCACTCCTAGGTTCTGTCAGTCAGAGGTAGAAACACTCAGAGCATGGGGTTACATCCCTGACCATCTTGGTTAATAACCATTGATGGCCCTATCCTCCACAACCCCTTTAGGCCAATATTTTTATCCTGACTTAGACCCTACATAACCCCATTGCCATCAATGAGTTTGCACAGGGCATAATGTTCACCCCATTATTATTATTTGAATACATACAGCCAAATAGTTTCATAAATAACCTGGGCCAAATTCTGTTCAGATATACCAATGCAGCTATACTGAAGTCACTGAAGGTACTATAGATTTACAGCAGTACAACCAAGAACAGAATTTGGACCCGTTTTCTCAAGTATGTAGACAGCTAGAAGATTATTCAAATCAGATTCTGCAAGTCCTAAAATGTTCAAAACTGCCACTGACTTCAGCGTTAAGCACACATTAAAGCTGCTGAATTGGGCTCCAATCACTTAATATAAAATACAGTCCTGGAGACTTAAAATTGTTCCTGACCTGCTAGGTGAAAGCCATTGAATAACTTGGAGCTCCCATAAGAGAAAAAAAAACAAACCTCTGCCCTCTTGCAGAACAGATGGAGTCCTACAGTTTAAAGAATCTTCGTTACTTCCTATCATAGAGGTATAACATCAATTATGGCTCTACTGTATCATTCATAAACCACTGCTGCTTCAGATAAATAAAAGTAAAGAATGTGAAAAGTCCAGCAGCACAGACTTCTGAATTTTCTGACAGAGAACTTTTTGCCTAGTTGTTGATTTGTATTTCTTTTCCTATTTAATTTTAATAATCTTGCAAGGCTTGTTACACTACATATAAGATAGAAACAGAGGACCAAATATGCTCAACTTTCCTACACAAGAAGAGAAGAAAACAGACAGGTTTGGCTCATGTAAGAGGAATTTTGCTTGACTTAGGACTTAAGGATTGAGCTCTGTGATCTTACTGTTCAAACACACACAAACTATTCAGCAAAATTGTGCTCTCTGTTACTTTGGGGTAAATCTGAAGTAATTCCATTAGTCAGTATTCAGAATTTTCCTCTTTGTCCAGAGTGGCAGTATGCAGTAGCTATTTTTTCAGTTTGGATTTCCTCTATATTTTTTAAATATATTCCATATTGATGTTTTCCATTCCTGCTATATTGTTTTGAACTACAAAAGAAAATTGCAGAAGAATGTACTTTTTTTCACTCCTTGACACTGTGGTGGGCTTGGCACTGCACTGCCCCTTTGTGGCAGTGGTGGGATGGGGTATTGGAACCTTGTTACTCCCAAGTTCACGTGCTTGCCTCTCTGTGGGTGGCCTAATAGCCTCCCTCCATGCAATCACAGAATATCAAGGTTGGAAGGGACCTCAGGAGGTCATCTAGTCCAACCCCCTGCTCAAAGCAGGATCAATCCAGGAAAAATCCAACAGATTTTTATCCCTATTCCCTAAATGGTCCTCTCAAGGACTGAACTCATAACCCTAAGTTTAGCAGGCCAATGCTCAAACTACTCAGCTATCCCTCCCCCAAAAAACTTGGTTAGATGCCACAAAGTAAGTGGCAATGCCTTAACAGAATGCATGTTGTAAAGGTCACTAGGACCTCTTCCATCCTTACCAAGGGGAGTGCTAACCTTCTTTCCTTTAATACAACACCTTGATGGGGGTAGTGTGTCCTAATGGCCAGAGTCCATATAAATCGCTCCCAGCGTTGGAGCAGTGCGCCCAATGGCCAGAGTTTATATAACTCCTCCCTCACAGGTGGGGTAGTTCAATCTAGTGGCCAGAGTCTATGTAAATCACCCCAAGTGTCAGGGCAGTGAGGCCAAATGGCCAGGGTCCATATAATCACCCCTTTCAGACAGGATAGCATGGCCTACAGGCCAGAGACCATATGATTCCTGTAGTCTGGGAGGATGCGGGGGGGAACCTGGGCCCGCCCTCTCCACCAGGCCCCGACCCAGGGCCCTGGTAGCAGCAAGTTCCCCTTGTCGCCGGTTCGGCAGGGATCCACCTGAAACACGCCGAGCCTCTGTGCGTCTCTAATGCAGTTTTCCTCTAAAGTTCCCTTGGGTCACTTCCTACCATAACCTCCAGGTTCTCTGATTTGAAGGCCTCCTCTCGTCTGTTTCCCTCCTGTGATGTACTCCATCTGCGCATCAGGGTGCGTCCTGGCTTGGTTGGCCTCCAGATCCTGGAGCGCAGGATATTCCTCCTCGGAAGCTGACGGCATGCCTCCTTACCCCCGGCGGTCAGCCCCAACTGATCAGCTCTGCAGGCTTTTATTTCTGTTCTCCGGTTGGAGCATGTCCAGAAGAGCCTCAGGGACGTGGCTTCCCCTGCTAGGAAGGAAGGGTTAACTCCTGCAGTACCAGTGTGGGGCCACTCTGCCCCGTCACAGACACATTCACTGTATTTTGTTTTAAATGAATTGCACACATTTTTTAAACTCATAGGAAGTCTGTGGTAGGGCAGGCACATGAACTCAGGTATTCCAAGTGTTAGGTTAGTGCTGCAAGTATTGATCTTTCTTCTTAATGTACACTTTATAAATTGCTATTCATGGCTTCAAGCATTAATTTTTCACATTGAAATGTTTCTTCTCATAATCTTGCATTCTTTGCTCATGCAAGTCGTACAGAAGTCAGTACAAGTTTTGCTTCATTAATGAATACATACCCATGCCAAAAATATACCAGATTTAATTTCCATTGATTTCAGCCTTTTATTTGTCTAAAGAACAGAACAGCAGAAAAGTGACCAAGATGGCCTCAGTCCTCTTTTGGAGGAACCATCTCAAGGGGAGAAACAGCAATTCAGTCTTTAAACCATTTAATCTTTGACTGTTAACCACGGTGCTATTTTTTTATGTTGTTTAACTTAGAAAGTGAACTGACACCACCAACTTTCTGCATAGGCCGCTGAGCACCCATGAGGCCAATAACTCACTCACTACTGTCCTCAGATAGATACACCTCTACCCCGATATAATGCTGTCCTTGGGAACCAAAAAATCTTACCGTGTTATAGGTGAAACCGCATTATATCAAATTGCTTTGATCCACCAAAGTGCGCAACCCTGCCTCCTAGGAGCACTGCTTTACATCTGAAATCGTGTCATATCGGGTCATGTTGTATCGGGGTAGAGGTGTACTGTGACATGGAGATGCAGAACTCTGAGCCCCATAAGTGAATTATACATATTTTGTACAGAAAGCAGCCTCTGTGTTCACACACACACACACACACACACACACACACACACACACACACACACACACACACACACACACACACACACACACACACACATAATGCGCAGCAACACTGAACTGCAAGTCAGAGTGGGGAGAAGTTGAGCAGCTGAGTGAAGTGGAGGAAGAGAACTGAGCTGCTTCAGGGGTAGGGGATGAGGAGAGAGAGAGTGCAATATAACTGAGATGACAGTCAAAAGGGAACAGCCTGGGCCTAGCTGATATATGCTACAACAGTAATGCCTTGGTAAAATGGGTTGACCCAGAGAGAACTGCCCTGCTTAGAATGCTTATGGTTGAGCCTGAGTGTGAAAGTATAGTGTTTTACATATATTAAAAAGATTACATACATTACATTGAAAAGATCCCAATATCTACTTTTATTTACAGTAAAACTACAGCCCATAATACAATGACAATAGGACAGAAAAGAAATGACAATGGTGCTGCTGTTTCTAAACTGATTTGTTTTGATAGAAAACTGTTTACCCTGGTTGGATAATCTTCTTTATGGTCATGTTTGAACTAAAGCCACTAATTTGAAGTGACATAACATTAAAGTCTAATTCAAGCCAGTGCCATTAAAGAGCAGAGCTGGCCAATCTGAAAAAAAGATTGTTTGACAGAGGTTTAGTGCTGAGTGACCCTACCTCAGCAAATTTAGGAGAGAAATTGATCTAGTTTAAAAATAAATTGACTTTCACGGTTCTGTATGATACAAACCAAAGAGACTATGTGGTAAATGTGTATTCTGCTGGTGCGCCAGTTTAATCATGCAACTAACTAGTATTGTAAATAATATTTGTTTTGTTTATCCTCTTGGATCTGTGCAATTTCAGCCTTTACCAATATGTGCACTTCAATGTAAGCTGCTGAGATCCTCAAGCTCCTTGCTAATAATAGAACTGTTAGCCTGGACACCAAAAAGAGTCCCTGCATTTTTTCTGAAAACTTATCCCTTAAATCTATTATTTGTAAATAGTAATTTCCTATCAACTGCCTTGGGCTAATTAAGCATTTAGAGTAGTAACCATGTTCCCCAATCAGTCAACTTCTTTAGGCCCAGGCATTCTTGATTGTGGCATTTCTTAACTTTTGAGTACTTTACTTTGCAACCTTAATAATGTTCTTTTAACATAGTTTTTGTATGTTTATATAATATATACATTGCTGTTCCTTCTCAAGGGCTCCACTTCTGTAATCCATCAATTTAAACCAGTATCTGTACAAACAGAAGGACCAGTCTACACCATTGATTTAACATTTCATCTCTTTTAGCAGCAAACTGCAGTAGAATTTCTTCCTGTGGCATTCCAGAGTGGGACTGTTATATCAGGAACAGATCTGAGCACCAAAAGAAGTTATTAATGGGGGATGGGGTTAGAGTAGATGAACCAACTCCCAAACACAACTAGACTTCTCAGAACTGGAGGCAAGGGGAATAATGAACACTGCCAAATGTCTATGCTCAATCTGGCACATAAGAACATTAGTGCCACTACATGGATTGCTGATGAATAGCAGCATGGTTTGAGTTCTGCAGCAAGATGCAATATGGTTCTTACAAGAAAATACTCATTTTATTGGTATAAATTCTCACCTTCTAAGTGTATCCTAGGCAAAACTGTGCCATTAATTCTAAATGTAATAGCTGAGGGATTAACTGTGGTCTGGAACTGTGGCATGGTAGGAAGTGGTGGGTTGTGACCCAAAGCAACAGAAGGGCTCAGATCTAAGTCCTATTTCCAAATATCCCTTTGAAAAAGTTTGAAGATCACAAATCCAAACAACAGATTTCAACTTTGTAGTGGTCTCTGTCCAATGCTACATAATAAGTAAAGAATTTACTGTAAACGTCTAACAACATAAGTCATAACACAGTCCCATATAAGCCCTTTATACCCAGATCACTTGTTTTGCTCTTCTTCCAGTGCACAATCTTCAGACCATTCTCACCTATTGATGTCATTACAACAGAGAATGTATTGAAATACAGCCCAGAAAAATTAAATCAAATGAAACCTTAGTTGCAGAAAGATATGTAAGACTGTAAGTCAGCTTTGATTAAACAGCAGTATGACACACAATTTATAAAATATTTATTCACACACTAATATGAAACTGTGTGATCTACAGTTTTGATAACTCATCATTTCTTAGGACTCTGTGAATGAAAGTTCTGACATGGGACTCCAGCACTGTGCTTCCTATCCACATCTTGATCCATTGAAAAAGGAATGAATTATCCCTCCTTGCAGCCCTGACTGGCATCGGACTCAAGACTGATAAGGCACCCAATCTTTGGATAAAGATCTATATTCAGATGTATTCCTGTCAGAATAAAAGTAACTGTACTGTCTGCCACTGGAATATATATCCACTTTGCATTCCATATTTATAGCTCCCTTTTAACTTTTCAAAGCTGTTGAAGTCTACCTTAGAGGTCAGACTCCCTTGTCATACACAGAAGAAATTTCAGTATTTTTCTTTGAAGAATAAGGCATTGGCTAAGGAAATTAGGTCAACATTCAAAAAACTGTATTCTATTCCATGGAGATACTAAAATAACACCTTCCATGCCCAAAGGAATGACTATATTATTCTGTTATATTTTACTGGATGGATATCACTATATGGGTGCCGTGTAAGTGCTACGTGCTTGTATTAGAGAAAGAGAATACAGATAGGAAAGAAGGCCTAGAAGATGAATGAGAGTGAACCACAGACCCTACACATACAACTTCATGTAAATATGTATGTACATGGAGAAACATACAAGGTTTTCTGGAGGTTGGAGCGCTCATAAAGTGCAAAAGTTCTAAAACACAGAACACAGAAATACTGCAAACAGAGGCGATAAGGAATAAATCTATGCACAAGAAACATACAGATCACCACAACTACCTTTACAGATCCAGTAACTATCCCAAACACACCCAAGAATTCTGTTATCTACAGCCAGGCATTCAGCTACTACAGAATATGCTCCAATTAGAAAGTCCAGGATATATACCTTAACACACTCATAACCACCAAACAAGGACATTCCACCAGAGAATTAGATCACTTTGTGGAATAAGCCACCCAAATACCCCATAAGAACCTGCTTCAAACATGACTAAAACCCGTTCCAACCACACACCCCTAGTTGTACCTACCATCCTACACCGGAACCCATCCAGGGTATCAAACAACTACAATCCATACAGGACCCCATCCTGAAAGAAATCTTTCCTGATCTCCCTCTTCTGGCCTCTGAACAACCCCTCAACCTCTCCAAGCTCATTGTCAGAAGCAAAATCCCCAAAGACTAAGACACACCAACTCACATCAGCCCCAGACCCTGCCAGAATAACAAATGCAAAACCTGTAGACATATCTCCATGGCCACAATGACTAACACCCCCACCACACACACACACAACACACCTTTCAAGATCCATGGGTCTTACACACAATATATGGTATACTTCATTCAGTGCACTAACTGCCCCAATAAAAAGCATGTGGGTGAAATCAGACAATCACCACACTCTTAAATGAACTCACACAGGAAAATGATGTAAGACGAAGACACTATATCACCTGTGGGTGAACACTTTTGACAAAGTGATCACTCTATATCTGACCTACCAGTTCTCATCTCCAAGGAAACCTGCACAACACTTTCTAAAGATGAGTCTGAGAGCTTAAATTCATATCTTTACTAGACACTAAAAATCATGTTGTTTTTTTTAAACCCACTGCATTCATGGCTTATTACAACAATCTGTAACCCACTAATCTCCCACTTCTTTAGTCCTAATTAGAGGGGAGTTAATGGGCCACTTCACCTTGAATGATCCCTCAGAATACTTGCTAACTGCTTATGATAAACCACATGTTGAATTTTGTAGTTATCGGTGATACTCTGAGTACCTTTTCCAGACTTGAGGAAGAGCTCTGTGTAGCTCAAAAGCTTGTCTCTCACACCATCAGGAGTTGGTCCAGTAAAAAGATATTGCCTTGTCCAACTTGTGTCAATATTACTCATTTATTATACTTTACATAGGGTAATATTATGCATTCAGCAAGGCATCATTTCACACATCTCTGTTTCAGCTGGTAGCATATGTTTTATCTCAACCACAGCTCTTAAGGTCTTCCACAAAATTCTAAGTGTTTATAATAGAATTCCATAACTGTGCCGGCATTCACTTCTGCTGCCTTCATTTCATCTAGATGGTAGTGCTTAGAACCATAGAACATAGAGCTAGAAATGATCACTTTGGTTATGCAGATTTATATCTGAACATACAGGTTTAACATCTGCAATATATTTTCTCGAATAAAAATTTGCTTACAGTCACTTGTCAAAATGTACAAAAATGTATAATGTGTGTAATGCAAGTGAATAGGCCTTAGTGTTTAGAGTGCCAAAAACAAGAGAGAAAACTAATTTGTTTGGCATTAGCTTTGAAAAGTGCATCTCTAAGTAGTCATTTAAACAATTGCACTAAGAGACTTTTTTAGAAAAAATGTTTTGGATGGGGAAATCAGTGATATTTGACATAGCAATTGAAAAGGCAGAATTTAGCAGCAGCAAAATCAGTGTGCATTTATGGTATTGTTGGTGGCTTTGGGTGGAGTAGAAGAGTCAGTTAGATGTTCAGAGAAAGCAGTGGCAGTGTTTTCTTATTAAACATGGTGGGGTTGCTGCCTCCAGAAGAAAACACAATTCTTTACAATTATATACAGTATAATTCCAGGTGGACTGTTTTCTCGTCTATTTATGCACTGTCACCAGAAGACCAAACTGAAGGCCAGTTAATGGCCAAAGAACCACATTCCTGAGATTGTCAGCACCACCTTGAATTTTATCATCTCTTGTCCTAAATCCAGTACTCATATTATCACTTTAGGTTTTTCTCAATTATAAACAAAACTCCGGTGCAGCAGGTAGTCATGATTTTACCATTGTAGTCCTTGAGCAAGACAGGGAGGTGGTGCTGTTCCTCCCACCAAGTGCTGAATGACCCGGAAGGAGTGCATCTGGGTGTCATGACACATTAAGACCCAGATAGCCTTTAATAGCCAGCTAGCTGCTGTTAAGCTATATAGCAGAGTTCCTGCTTCAGATTCATTAAGTTGTTGAAGGAGCTACTACAAAGAGTTCTCTCCATGGCTAGCTGAGAAGCATCATACTACTTCTTGCCTCTGCAGGGATAATTCCTCCAGACCTGGAGGCTTTTGCCTTGCACCTCCCCAGCAGCACAGCTCTGACTATGCAAGGCAGAATTTGGATTTTTCAAAGAGGAATTATTTCATACTGTTCATTCACACAATGGCTCCTGGTGATCCCTTTTCACTGGCTAAATAGCAGCTCTGCTGCTGCTAAAAACAAGCAAGCAAAAATGCAGGCTGGTAGGGTTTAAACCTTACAAATTCAAGACAAGGTGCAATTCAAGCACAAGTATTCTTAGACAATTCCTGTTTCTTGCTTACCCTGTTCAGCTGGGAAGCAGACTGAGACTAGTCTATTTAAAATGTGTATTTCTTTCACCAAAGTGAAAGGAATGATTTCTTTTCTTATATATATGACTATTACTCCCCCCACCCAAAAAAAGGGTCTCAATTTTTCACACTTGCTATTTGGTCACTCAGACTCTGCCCTAGTATTAGACAAACAACAGAAAGGCTGTTTCCACTGATTTTGCCCTCCTCTTCAGAGTGACTGTTCTTAAGAAAGCTTAAGAAACAATTGGCTTACAAATAACATGCACAAAGTACATTTGGGAAAGATGAACTTGCCTTTTCCTTTCTATGACCTGGTTTACACTGAAGTATAGATATTATTAACTGTATGTTATTTCATTACTTGGCATTTTATTTCACACTGCAGTCACTAAAGAGAGATTATAGACATGAACCTCTTTGATTGGAAATCAAACTTGTATAATAACCAATTCAGTGTGAGAACATATATGGAAACTTAAGGCTATTTAGTATATTTTAAGTACAGATCTTATGAAAGGCAACAGTCAACTTAATTAAGAGGAAGTTCTGTTTCTGGGAGACCATAACCAGAATGTGGTATTAAAATGACCAGGTCATTTAGCTATCAAATACGTTAACAAATGAATTATTAATAATTAAGTAACAGATAATGAACAAATCTGTTTTATATCTATTATAATATATTAAAAAGACTGAGTGAATATATATGTTGATTAAACTGTTTGTCAAAAATGTTCAGTGAAGTTTTGGAGCTTTTTTTTTTTTTACCAACTACAGTAACAAGGAAATTAATATTCACAGAAGCTGGCTAACAGTTTGATTAGATAAGGTGATTCCTGTGCATAAGTCAAATAAATATAAATAAAGATAATATATAGCTTGGTTCAACATTATCTCAGCGAAATAGCTGTGAAAATTGCTGTGTCAGAACCCACTGGAGAACAAATGTCCAGAGTGACTGATAATACTTAATACACAGTATAATGGCAATGTTTACAGAGCGTGAATACTAGGAAACTTCAAAATGGAATTTGTAAAGAGGAGACTCTGTATTGTTAGATGGAAAATAAAGTCAGGCAGAGTTACTCTACCCTGAACAGAAGGATCAACAGAAGCTTTGTAAAGCCTGCAAAGCTGTGAATGTCAAAAGAAAGCTGAGGAAAAAGCCAAGAGAAGGTGTTTATAAGTTAAACAGCTGAAGTTCCAAAACAGAATCAGGATGTTCCAAGACATTATCACATTAAGATTTATGAACTTTGAAGTCTGTAAACACAACCCATATAAATTAGGAGTAGTTAAAAATATAAAACAAGAAAGGTGATGACCTGTTCTATCATCAGTTATGAAAAACGGACAAAAGAAGCACAACTTGAAATTTGATTGCCCCACCCCAGCTGTTCTTACAATATGAAGATTCTAATCTTATTTGTCCATGTCAATTTTCTGAAAAGGACAACCAGTCAATAAACTGCCCATCAAAACTGAACAAAAAATTGGCAGTTTCAGCAAATCCTGTCCTGATTTTTTTGGCTTCTGGAAAATCATGAGAGGATCCAACACACATGCAGCAAATTTTCCTAACATATAAGCATAGAGACCAAAAAAACAGTTCTCAGCACAATGGTCCATGATAACACAAATAAATAAATCAATAAATAAATACCTTAAAAAAACTTTATTCTTATAATAAAATTCTTGTCTAGCTAGTTATTCTTCAAAAATATTTTTTGTACTTAACCAATCTCTATACGCCAAATGCCGTTCAAAAGTTCATCGTCTGTAGATGTCTTTCCCCTCACCCTCTCTTCAGTTGGTCTAATGGTGATGAACTCATAGGAATGGCAACAGATAAGCCTACAACAAATATAAACTGATAATTAACTCTTTCCCGGTTCACAAAATTACCCAGGCGAGTGAATCATTCCAGTGTTCAAAGCCTTAATTTTCTTTTCTACACTGAATGTGTCTCTTGGCAATCCTATTGGAGTGCAATACAAATGAGGAATGAGATTAACTAATGCCTCAAAGAACATCACAATTTTCAGCAATAGCTATTATGGCGAAACTGGCTAAATCCTTATTTAAGGTCTCACTTAATCTCCTAATCACTTTTTCCAATAGCAGGGATGCCTAGACAATGTTTCAGCAAATCTCCAATGGTACGCTCTTCTCATCTAAAACCAAGATCTGTCAGCCAACTGGAGGAGAACCACACTAAATGTGACACAATTGTAAGATATCCTCATCAAAATTAGAGAATCCAAACACTTCCCTAAAATTTGAAGTTTATTCAGATATGGAGGTATGATTCAGGCCTATATTCTTTTTAGATTACAGTTCACAATCATCATACCCATCTTAATTTTGAAAGTACTGAATAAGTGATAAGTAGACTTAAAATAGAACATTTCTAAAAATCGGACTGCAGAAACCTACAAATGTACCATATGATGATAAACTGCAAACCTATGCATGGAAAAGGAATAAATGAAATATATTTATCCAGTATTACACCAAGAGAAGTGAACTGATTGTTACAGAAAGTAGAAAGAAACATCACTGCTCTATTCATTGTGACCTTTGAAGCAAAGTATTTGGCCTTTAATCTTTAAGATTATGTGGTGAAAGGTAATTAAGGGAAAAGACAGACGGAGCCACAGCAAACATGACAGATATTGAAGAAGACGTAAACAAACATTTGAGGGTGAAGTTTGAGATGTAAGGTTTAACATTTAAAGAATTATCAATAATATCAGAAGTAAAAGGTTTGTCGATGTATCCTCTAAATTGCATCACAGTAATATCAGAAAACTACAGTCTAATAGAAAGCTTTTAAAATCATCATAATAGTTTGGAAAGCATGCATTTATCAATAAAGAGACTCAGTAGAAAAACAATCTACTGCTCTTGAGATGTGCGATCAAGTAAGTCTTGTCAATGAGGTCAACATTTATTGTTGGAGCAATTAGTATTTAGTTTCAAACTATCAGTTTTCTAAATTAAGACAATTGATGGCCTTCCTGGATGAATCCCATTGAAGAAGAACTGGGTTTATTGATGAAATTGTCAACACATTATTCAGGGATTTGCACTGGGTGCCTGCTGACTAGCAGGTAGAATGTAAGGTGCTGGTGTTGTTCGATAAAAAAACACTATATGGCCGGAGAACTGCCTATTTGAGAGATGGCAGGTAAAATCCCGTTCTTATTGAAGTCTATGGAAGTTTGTTATTGACTTTCATGGTGCCAGGATTTCACCCAGCAGCTCTCCATCACAAGGATCCCTTGGTTTTGGAATTTAGTTGCCCCTGTTCTTTCTGAAACAACTCAGAATTGTTGACCTTGAAGTCATGCTGCAAGACTCATCCTTTTACTCAGGCTTTTGGAGGTGTGAGCCACAGGGACATGCTGGCCGCCACTTCCCACAGCTCCCATTGGCCGGGAACGGCAAACAACGGCCATTAGGAGCTGCAGGCAGCCATGCAAATGTAAACGAATTGTCTGGCAGCCCGCCAGCAGATTACCCTGACGGGCCGCGTGTGGCCTGTGGGCCGCAGGTTGCCCACAACTAAGCTAAAGGTTAGAATAGGCACTTTTCCTGTAGTGTTACATATCTAAATAACACAATAATAAACAGTTACCCCGGTAGCATAGAAAAATGCCAAACAGTGATCTCATACCTCTGTGACTCAATGAAAAGTGTTGGCAGAGAACAGCTGAATGAAGTTCCACTCATTTTATGCAGGTGCTCACCAGCAAGAGAAGCCAATATAGAATAACAAAAGGAAATAGAGAAAGTGTGATAGGCAGTTACACCAGCATAACGGAGATCAGAATCTGACCATGCATCTTCTGTTCATTATCACTCTCAGCAGAGAAGAAGCCGGCAAAATGCCTTTCTGAAATATGCAAAACAAATACAGGTGCAGGTTTTAATAAATAAATGCAAATAAAACTTTGATATGAACCAAATGATTCCCTGATGCAGAGAGTGACAACTTCTGCATGATCATTTGTAAATTGGATATTTCCACCATTCTCTACTTTCCTAGTCAGTGTGGTAATGCAGATTGTAGAGTGTGTTTATTATCCAATTCAGTATATTCATTTTTAAAAGTTAAACAAATATTACGCGCGCACACACACACACACAGAGCATATAAAAGAAGAGCAATGAGAAGAAAAATAATTAATTACTGTGCTGCAGACTCTCTTTTCCTTAACCGACTGTCACCCTTCCTGCCAACCATAAGTCAATCAACTGTCAAGTGTCATCTTCAGGAGTAGGATGTGCAGCAGTACAATTTCGAGGAATCACCAAGAGATGTTTCACTGAAAGAAAGAGAGTTGTCCACGTCCATTTGAATTATACAATAGTATTTCTCATTAAGAGACTGAGTACTTAGGCCAGACCTTTGCTCCCCACTTTCAGATTCCATTTAACCGGGGTGTAGGTTGCTGAATGATTACCCACAGGTCAGCATCAGGGAATCATTTGGCTACTAAAGGAATACAGGTGGTACAACCTGCTGCATGTTATTTAATCCTTCTTAGCTATGCAACAGCTCACAGTCTTAGAATATTAATTTAGGAAGTGGAAGAGGAGGAATAAAAAGACAGGTGAGGATAAAAAGAGACTGGAAGGGTCATGAAAGCTGGAGGATGGGCGATTAATGTCCTGTTTGAGAAAAATGAATTTATGTATAAGGAAGATTGTCTAATTCAGATTATGATTCAGTCAAAGTATACTTGCCCAATATATTATGCCCCTACAGATGAGTTGTTGAGCCCATCAGCTCTATACAATTTCCTACAACTCTTCTGGGTTAACAAAAGTTGAAAACCTTTATCCAGTCTCTTCCTCTAGATCACAGTTCTCTGGCAGGTGGTGTCTAGCAGACTTCTCTCCTCTATTGAGAGAGCCTTAGAGAGGCTCACATGCTTCCTCTTCTCTAAGGGCCAGTCCTGGGATACCCCCCCCAACACACCCCGGACTATTTCCTATGATCTGCTACAGTCCCTTAATTGTCCTCTGAGGGTGTAGATCTTTCTGGCTTTCTAGGAAAAACACTACCCCTTCTTTGGGATACTTTAACCAGGTCTCTGGCTAATATTTTAAATCTTTTCCAGGGGCTTCCAAATTTTCTCTTGGGCACCTTGGCTGGAAAGGTTCTGTTTTCTTCAGATCTCTCCCTAAAACTGAGCAAAAATGTGTGATTGTATAAACTCCCTTTCCCAACACACTTTGCTGTGGCCCCTATAGCTACCAATAAGATTCTCAGATTCTCAGAATGCCTAGATTCCAGGTTTTTGCCCAAAACAGGACAAAGTTGGACTTGGAACCCAAGATGCCAACATGTCCTGCGACACACTCACTCCTACAACTTCCCTTCAAATGACAGCACTTATTACAAGCAAAAACTGTGTGAACACAATCAAAGAGGCAAGATAACATAAATTCACTTTAACATGATAGTCAGAGCTGGTTCAATTATTCATTGCAAATAAATTAGTTTCCAGATTTAGCCCTTTTAGTTGTTCATACATTTTCTTTGAACAATGGGAAATGTTCAGGTTGTGAATTTTGATGAATTTAGGTTTTGTTCATGATTGTTCAATGCATGGCTAGTGAGAGAAACAATTTTAGCCCATGGATCCATTCCAAACTGGTGGCTACAGGCATTTGTGCTGCATACACAACTGCTCACCTATCATATGATATTGCTTATGATCCCTGATTGGATGACCTAGCAAGGATTGTAATGGGAAGAAACCCTTTTTTGGTTTGTAAGTCACGTATGAATACATATACTTATTTGATTAACCTATTTGCTACTAATAAAACAAAAAAAAGCTTTAAACAATGTCCACTTTCAGAGTGAATATTTTTGTTTAGTATCTGCTAGTAGTGTTGTTGTGCTCGTATCATCAGTGTTTTGTTTTACACACACATCATTACTGTCCCCCAAATGTTTCTGAATAAAAAGCTTTGAGGATACAAGTACAATTAATTGGTAGGCCTTACTTTCAAGAATTCTTGTGAACACTGTTTAGATATAAATACCCAGTCCTAGGTGTGAGCAAAACAAAAAGGAAGAAAGCAAAGAAGAAAGAAAACCTGAAAACATACTGGACAGGAAGCATCACTGCTTGAATACTGCCAGATATTTCACCATGTGACAGAAGTAGCTTGGCAGATGACATGGACCAGCCCCACAGAGAAGCAGTGCTCCACACACCATGGTTTTAGAAGGACTAGAACCAACAGTTCATGAAATCTATTCACAAAAAACACATTTCCCGCTACTTCTCCCAACACACTGTACACATAACAACAGTAAGGTAAAAAGTGCTTTTATATTGATTGTTTTTTCCTTTCTTTATATTTGACAGCTGGAGTATTAAAACAGAATTCTGAGTAAATTATAGCAATAACAAAATTACACAGGGCAGCTGTTTCAGCTATTTCCACAGAGCAACGCTCTTTAGAAAAGCTAATTAATCTAATGGAATCTATCAGACACTGCCAAAGCAGCAATAAGTGATTTAAAATGTAGGGGAAGGTCTCTTATAAACAGCCTCACCAAGCACTAAATGGAGTAACACCTAACTCTAACGAGTTCTTGCTTTTAACAAAAAAAAAAAAAATCAAATAGACCTTTGTTCATTTATTACAATGGTGCCCACAAGCTTGTCTACAGTACAGGTCCTGTCAGAATTTCTACTTTATTCCTCATTTTTTAAAGTGTTTATAACTTACCTAATTACTAAACTTGCTCTTGGCTACAGCTTGGCATTCACTTGTTGCTTGGACGATCCCCATATCCCCCATTGCCTCCAAATTTTGAGATGATTTTGTTTTGTCAGGTTTTTTTAAGAGTGAAAGGAGAAGTTTGTTCATCTGCAGCTCATAAGTTCATCATTTGGGCTATTCAGTTTTGCTTTGCAATGCAGCATGTAAAAGCTGACGTGGAAAGTACTACACATTAAATCATTCAAATATGACGAACTGGTTTTGCTAGTTGTGGAGGGGACTGGAGTAGGAGAGGAAATGATGTATACAAGTTAGTACTTTTATCCAGGCTGTTTTGAGCCTGCAACCTGGGAATGATCCTGTGAGATGCTCTGGATTCCCCAAGAGGAGCTGAACACTTGCATTTCCAAGCTTCAGCTGGTAAAGCTGAAAGTGTAAGGTCTTTGGTGGTTGAAAGGCCACCTGTGTGGAGATGGAGGGGGGTTGGATGGAGAAGGTTTGCAGTATTAAAAGGACCACACTCCCTGCTTTCCTGGGGATGCACTGACATCAGTGCACACTCAAACTTGCCCATTTGTGTCTCAAAGAGGAGTGAGGCCACAGAAGCTGATTCACAGGAACACCCATGCAGCTTCTACTGATAAGACTCAATGCACTTTCAAGTTAACCTCACTCAGTAGACTCTCTAAAGAAAACATCACACGCCTTCCCCCATAGGTGGATGCCCTCCTCCTCATTGGCTCAAAATAGTTGTACTCCTTGCCACAATGTTTTGAATGAAACCTCTTGGGCTTGATTCTCTTCAGCCAAAATGCAGATGGGGATGCTGCAGATCCCTTATCTGGCTAGGAATGTATCTAGCCTAAGACACTGGTGTGATGTCCTGCAGAGAACTTATGGCATTGGAAGAGTGGCAGTTGCAGAGCTAGGGAAAGCTCATTTCCTCCTGGAGGTGGAATTGAGTTGTCATAAATAGATAGTAAAGGGTTAACAAGTCCAGTAAACCTGGCTAACACCTGACCAGAGGACCAATCAGGAGACAAGATACTTTCAAATCTCAGTGGAGGGAAGTCTTTGTTTTGTGCTGGTTTTTTTTCTGTTCTCTCAGGGATCTAAGAGGGACCAGACAGGTATACAGACTCTCCAATCTTCTGTTCAATTTAGTAAGAACCAGTTAGAAAGGCGGTTTAGTCTTTTTTTTGTTTGTTTTCTTTATTTGCAAATGTGTATTTTGCCGGAAGGATTGTATCTCTGTTGCAACTTGTATTTGTGCTGGGGGGAGGATTCTTCCTGATGTCTATAAGCTGAAAGACCCTGTAACATTTTCCATCTTGATTTTACCGAGACAATTTTTACTTTTCTTTCTTTTATTAAAAGCTTTTCTTTTTAAAAAACCTGATTGATTTTTCCCCCTTGTTAAGGCTCAAGGGAATTGAGTCTAAACTCACCAGGGAGTGGGGGGGGGGCGAAGAGGAGGGGAGAGGCGAATTTCCCTTTGTTTTAGATTCATGGAGCTTGAATCTGTCTATCTCTCCAGTATAGCCCAGGGAGGGAAAGCCTGGGAGGGGACACTGTGGGGGAAGGGTTTAATTTTCTCTTTGGATCTTGTTTCACCAGTGAGTTGGTGAAGCCTCTCCAGACAACCCAGGGAGGGAAAGTCTAAGAGGGGGAAAAAGGGGGGGGATAGTCAGTTCCTCCTTGTTTTAAGATCCAGGGGGTCTGGGTCTTGGGGTCTCCTGGGAAGGTTTTGGGGGGACCAGAGTGTACCAGGCACTGCAAGTCCTGGTTGGTGGCAGTGCTACAAGATCTAAGCTGGTAATTAAGCTTAGAGGAATTCATGCTGGTACCTTATCTTTTGGATGCTAAGGTTCAGAGTGGGGGTGCATACCATGGCAGGAGTCAACTAGCCTGGGAGACGGGTAGGCCACCTCTACCATATTTATGCTGCCACATGATTCCCAACACAGTGGAAACTCCTGATGATCATCTCAAGCTACTTTATTTAGACTTAGAGGACTTCAAAATCCAGCCCTCTTAACTTCAATGGAAATGAGCATTTAGCACTTCACAATAGGTGTTTCCCCTCTCTTCCTTAATTATATTTCCTCATGCTACTAATATTGGGGTGCCTTTCTCCTATAAGTTAGTATATTAATGATCTCATCTTATCATCATATAGGTCAATTTGTTGCCATAGCACTCTTGTGGTCACACATCTGCAGATGTTCCTATCCTAAAATATTCAAAAGTTGGTGTTACTTCATATTGGTATGTTTGCCTGGTGTCGTTATGTACAAACTTCCCCCTTAAACATTTTATTCCCAGTTGCCCAAAATTTAGGGTTGACAGCTAGGCCATTTATTTGTGCCAAAGTTCATAGACTTTAAGACTTACGCTAATGTCTGAAGCCAATATCTTACAAGATACAGGCCTGCAGATTTCTTATGTTACTGTTAAATAAAAAAAAAAGTCCTCAGTCTAGCTCTTTGGATTACAAATATTAGCACTAATTGGACAACATTTGTGTGGTTTAATGTAAATTGCTTCAATGCAAAGATAAATGGATGCAAAATGTGCACTTTCACAGCGTCCTTATATGCAGAAGAAGATTTTGATCAAACACACCAGTGATGGGTTTTCACAAAAGCATTTTCAGTCATTTTATTAATATTTTAAAAAAGCTAATTAAAATAAAGTCATTATTGCCCTCAAATTAAAGGATATAAAAATATCAATAGCCCAACATATATGTAACCTATCTAGTTACAATATTGATTTTTAAAAAGGCATCTGTGTTGTCTCATAGCCTTTTTATCATATTGGCAAGAGCCTTTTTTAATTAATAATAAAAATGCCAAAATATACTTCAAGTTGTGGCTCTGAGAAGTACATGTACAACATAATCCTGTACACATATTTTAGTCATTAAATTCGTAAGCAAGATTTAGACCTTTGATTAATATCTAAACAACTATACCCCACAACATACTAATCAGATGCCAATTACTTGCTAAAGTATTAACATTTATAATGTTAATTGAAACAACTTGCTATAATGATTTATTAATCCTTGTTTTCAAACTCCTTAATTATCTCAGCTATGGAAAGACCACATTCATGATTCAAGTGGCTCCATTAAATTAACTTCTTGAGTGGTGATGCTGAGATAATACACACTCAAGAACTGGGCAGTTCAAATGCGTATGTTTTCAGGAAACTAATCTGATGAGACACAGCATCCCATTTTCATCAGTTCCTTGGAAGGCTGGAAGGAGTATACACCATAAATAGTGTATATTCTCCTATTATATCCACATACAATATATTTCAAATAATCATCTTTTGGGGAAATGCTCTCATTTGTCAAGATAGGACAATATATTTACATTATATTGCTATGTTTGTTTCACTTAATGTAAAGTCATTGTGAGCATGTGGCATTCTCAGCCTCACCACAAAACAGTTAACATACATTGTTAAAAGTGAAACTCATCCAACTTTCTCGGATTTGGTTAGCACAAAACAAATTATTTAAATAAATCTTTGCATTCCCTGAAGCTGACTGTCTCCCAGCATGGGATAGAGAAGGCTGACCGCTCTCTTACCTGTGCCAACTAGCAACAGCTGGTCCCAAGGGGGGGCAATAAAATAGGCATGGATAAGTGAAAGATACTGGCACCCTGGTACATCATGTTTCCCCTCGTTGTGCCCCTCTATGCCAGTGGAAGCTGTTGGCCGCTGAGCATTTTTGAGAATCTGACCTCTTGATTTAGGTGCCTAAATGACAGCTGTTGGGCACTGAGCTCTTTTGAAAATCTGTCCCTAATCAGTGAAAAACAGACCTTTACCTGTACAGTAGCTACAATAAGTATCAAAATCCTCTTTTTAGTTATGAGTAAATTAAACACAGAATTCAGTGGCTTCTTCAATTTCACTGGCTGAATGGACTATTTTTTGAATGATCTGACTCCTGTTCTCCTGCCTTATTCAGTAGGCAAGACTTTTCAAAAGAATGACAAAGCAATAAGAAAAAGACTTTGCCTTCCTCCCTGCCACATCTTTTTGGGGGGCATACTTACTAAGAAACAACAAGTGAGATAAAAATCTCATGATTCAGTTCTACTCAGAACAGTGAAAAGGAAAAAAAAAAAGGGTATTTAATTAGTCATAAGAAGAAAAGAAGGGCCATATTGGGTCTAACAAATGATCCATCAAGTCCAGCATCCTGTCCTCTGATAGTGGCCATTGCAAGATGTTTCAGAAGGAATGAACAGGACAAGGCAAATACTGAGTGGTATTATGATACCTTGTTTTAATATCTGTCAATTTCTTAATACTTCCTAACATTCTGTTAGCTTTTTAGATGGCCACTGCGCAATTGAGCAGCTGTTTTCAGAGCATTATCGAGCATAAATCCATGGTCTCTTTCTTGACTGGTAACAACTAATTTAGAACCCATCATTTTGTATGTATATTTGGGATTATGTTTTCCGATGTGTAGTACTTTGCATTTATCTATACTGAAATTCATCTGTCATTTTGTTGTCCAGTCACCCACTTTCGTGAGATCCCTTTGTAACTCTTCACAGTTACCTTTGAACTTACCTATCTCGAGTAATTTGTATTGTCTGCAAACTTTGCCACCTCACTGTTCCCTCCTTTTTCCAGTTCATTTATGTTGAAGGGCTCAAATTCCAGTACAAATCCTTGTAGAATACCATTATTTATCTCTTTCTATCGTGAAAACTGACCATTTATTCCTACCTTTTGTCTCTTGTCTTTTAATCAGTTAGTGATCCATGAGAGGCCCTTCTCTCTTATCCCATGACGGCTAACTTTGCTTAACAGCATTTGGTATGGGACCTTGTCAAAGGTTTTCTGAATGTCCAATTGCACTATATCAACCGTATCACCCTTGTCAACCGGCTTGTTGACACTCTCAAAGATTTATAGTAGATTGGTGAGGCATGACTTCCCTTTACAAAGGCCATGTTGACTCTTCTCCAACATATAGTGTTTATTTATGCATCTGATAATCCTGTTCTTCACTCACCTCTTGGATCAGATCCATGCTTTACTTAGGACTAAATTAAAGTTGCCTCTTCCCTTGTGGGTTCCAGGACTAGCTGCTCCAAGAAGCAGTTATTAACAGTATCAAGAATTTTTCCTCTGGATCCTGGTCTGAGGTGACATGTACCCAGTTAATATGGGAATAGTTGAAATCCCCCATTAATATTAGGTTTTCTATGTTTGTAGCCTCTCTAATCTCCCTGAGCATTTCACATTCACCATCATGTTCAGGTGATTGGTAATGTATCCCTATTGCTATATTCTTATTATTCTAGCATGTAATTTCTCTCCATAGAGAGTGTATAGTACTGTTTGATTCATGTAATACTTTTACTATACTTGACTCTATGCTTTCTTTCACATATATTAGCACTCCCTCACCAACATGATCTACTCTGTCTTTCCTGAATGTTTTTTACCCTAGCATTACCATATTCCATTCATTATCATCATTCCACCAAGTTTTTCTTATGCCTATTAGATTAATATCCTCATTTAATACCAGGCAATCAAGTTGATCAGTCTTGGTACTTAGACTTCTAGCATTTGTATACAAGCATAACATTTGTCAATGTTTAGTTGTCTGCTTCCCTGTGATATATTTGAATGGGAATCATTTTCATTTGACTGTTTCTGTTCAGGTCCTACCTGTGCTTTATCAACTTCTATTCTCTCCTCTTTACTAGGATATAAAGTATCCCCTTTAAGGATACTTCTCTACATATGTTGGCTCTCCTTCAGCCCTTAGTTTAAAAGCTCTTCTATGACCTTTCTTAATTTTACATGCAGGAATTCTGATTCCATTTTTGTTTAGACCAATCTTTCTATGTGGACTCCTTTCCCAAAAGGTTCCCCAGTTCCTAATAAACCTAAATCCCTCCTCTGAACACCATCACCTCATCCACACATTGAGACCCTGAAGTTCTGCCTGTCTAATTTGCCCTTCATGCGGAACTGAAAGCATTTCAGAGAATATTACTTTGGAGGTCCTGAACTTCAATCTCTTACCTACCAACCTAAATTTGGCCTCCAGTACCTCCCTCCTACCTTTTCCAATGTCTCTGGTACCTATATGTACCATGACCACCAGCTTAGCCCAAGCACTGCATATAATTCTATCTTGATGTCTTGAGAGGTCTACAATCTTTGTACCCTTAGGCAATTCTCCATGTAGTGCTCCCAGTCATCACAAACCCAACTATCTATATTTCTAGTAAACAAATCCACCATTACTAATAACAAGGGTCCCCTCTCCAAGAGTTATGGCCTCAGTGTGAGACAATAGCATGACATCATCTGGAAGGAGTATTCCAACTGCCAGAATGAGGTGTTGGGTCCTGGAAATGGTGCTTCTGCTCCTTTTGCTGCTGCGGTTCCCAGGTGAGCCATGCGGTTCAGCGGATAGTGATTTCTATTCACAAATATCCACATCTGAAGGTATAAATTTGTATCCATGCAGGGTTCTACAATTCATTCTTTAAAATGTCTTTCCTATATGGTGTACTGGCAATAAATGTCTTAATAGTACGGCATACCTGATCGTACTGGCTTACTTGCACCACTATGTACCTCTCTGTCTCTGGAGTCCATACTGGGTCTCTGAGGGCCATAAATTGCTTGAACCAAATCTACACATATGCCACCTGCCCACAAGATAATACATGTTCCATTCAGTATAATACATTGGATAGTCCCTGCTCTACTGCTGGACTTCTGCCTGCATTATTTGACTATTGCAGATTTTTTTTGTTTTGGTGTGGCATGTGCTGTTATTGGCTTAAATTGCGTCCCCTCCCAAAAAGAAAAGAAAAGAAAAAAGAAAAATCTCCTATTTGCCCAGCTCTAGTAAGTATAGCAGATAGGGAAAATGGTCGTTCTCATAGAGAACTGTGGATAGGTCCTGGGATGGGAGAGGAAAGCTGGAAGAAGGAAGACAATGAAAGAGGGGGGAACCGGAGGTGAAAAGTCTGGAGGAGTTTGAAGAGCTGAGCAAATAATTGATTTTTTAGTTTAATGGCTGAACTGATTTTTTTTGGAGGGTGGGAGTTGTATTGTTTGACCTGAAACATTTTTATTTAGTTTATTTTAGCGGGGGGAGGGTGTTTTCTTTTTTTAAATAAATCTAGCTGAATTTAAAACTGAAACATCATTTCCAAATGCAAAGTTGAAACATTTAATTTAAAAAATATGGAAATGGTTTGATTTTTTCAGGAGAAAAAATAATTGGGGGTAGGGGTCAGAGGTGAACTGAATTCTACTCCAATGTCAAGAATATTTTCAGTCAACTCAAAATTGTATTTTTCAGTGAATAAACTGTTATCCCCTCAATCAATCACAAAATTACTCAGCTGGTGGAAGGCAAGAGGAAGAGAATCCCAGTGCCAAGAAAGGGAGGATGGGATCAGTGAAAACAAGTTCAAGGTACAATGGGACTGGCAGGATCAATCTTTCCGTGTAAGCAATATCTGAAAAGGAGGGAGAGGGCTGACATTTGAGAGGATCTAGATTCTGTCTAGTCAATCCATTATAGAGAGTAGTAAGTATGGTGTACAGGAAACTGCCCAACTTATCCGTGTCTCTGCTTTTCTTAGTAGCTATTAGGTCAAAACCATTTGTTATTACCTAATATTTATTCCAATAGAATGGCACATATCCAAATCTCAATGGATGTTTTACAAATATTTGGCTAAATCCTGCAGTCCAAATCCTAAAGTCAAGGTAAACAAGTGAAAACAAATTGGAGCAATAGACATCAATTTCTACACTATATTTCATAAAGATCAGTATTAATTACAATAAATTTACTTGTATTAGTTGCAAATTGGATTAAATATTCTCCCGTGTTACCTTGCATGTGCCCTAATTTACTACTCTAAACAACAACTTACATACTCATGTAGGATTTTTTAACTTATTTCTGCCCAGGAGGCACATATAATATGATGGAGCCTTTAGGGTACTGAAGTTTCCTAGGACCCGAGGGAGATACAGACAGATAAATATCAATTTTACAAGTGATACTTAAATATTTGTTTCTGTCCAAAAAGGAGAGAAATGTGGCTCTCTTGGGTACCAATGTTAATCAAGGGCTGCTGGCTGATACTAAAATGAACTAAAATAGGGTTTCACAGTTTGGAATAATGCTAATAAAATGTCCAAAAATCAAACTGAATTGTCATTGTCTAGTCAGAGCCACAGTTAGCATGTTTATGACACCATGAGAGAGAGCTTAGGTAAATATAAAATATACAAAACCTTTTTCTGTCTTCCAAGCAGCTGCTCATAAGCATAAAATCTAAGGGCAGTATTTTCCAGTTCTGAGTGCACAACTTTGTGCACTGAAATAATGTGTGAATTTTTATTTATTGTTTTTTGTAGTAAATCTCAGTAGGCATGTATTTTATGTGAGTTATCCTTATGCAAATTCTACCAATTAATATGCACAGAGGGCAGCTTACCAAAAAGTGCATTCACAAGCGATTGCATATTCTGTAGTGTGTATTCCCAGACTGAGGCCATGTTGAAAATGCAGCTGTAAAACAACAGATTAATTTGGTTTATGATACTGTTTATTGGGCAATATATACAATCGGTCTTACCAGACCCTTTTGAATATACATGGCTTGTTTTTCTCCCTTTTCTTTCCTTTCTTTAATAAAAGTCTCCTGTGGTTTGTACCCATCCATTTCCATCCTCATCCTCTTTTTTATTATGCATTGAGTATAAGGGGATGGGCATGAAGGTCTAATCTGAACCTTGTAAAGCCTTCATTCACATTTGTGCTAGAGCTCAATTGCCATGAATTATGTGAAGACTTGTAGGATTAAGGCTGGGATAAGGATAATGTCTTTATCGTTCTCACTATCTAATGGTCCAATCGTTTGAAAAGTGTTCTAAACATATTTTTCTGTATCTTTCTTATAAAATGTAGATTCTACAAATGAACATTTACTTTTGATCTCAAGGGGAAATAATTATATAGAACTGGCATTAATAAACAGTGCCTCCTTGAGTAGCAACAATCTCTCACACTAATCCTTTTTAACATTTTCCTATTTTGTTCCAATGCACATACGTGTTACATGCAAATATTCTGACAGCCTTTTTCCCCAGCTGCCTTCGTGCCCTTTACAAACTGCAATTTTCAGTGATGTGTAAATGAGAGGTGAACAATAAAGCAGAGAGAAGAAGGTGTTTATCAGTCAAAAAGAAGAAAAAAAGGGTGCATGAAAACAGTGTGGTATGCAAATTTTTGACTTTTTCCAGAATTCCAAAGGACAAACTTTATGAATCTGGTTGCAGAAGGGCAGTAGAATTACCTAAAGTAATTTTGTATTGTTGGAGAACAACGTTTATATACTAACCAATATTAATTTAAGACTAAGTGATCAAAGAAGACTTCTAAAAGCAGCTGTAATTTAGCAAGTCTAACATCTTGGATTTGTATGCACTCAAAGGTCAAGTAGTTAGAAACTCAGCTGTCACTCATTGCAGGTTTGATGCTTGCAAGATTGTAAATACCGATTAAGAGACCACACTGAAAATTTGACCATATGTCCTAGAACAGCTTGCTTCAATACTACCAATAGAATGGGGCAAACTATTTGTTGCAAACATATTCAAAATCACGTTCCTTAAAAATCAGAATTGAACTCAGAATTTTATCAGTCCATGACTCCCTAACAAATTAAGATTTTTTTCCCATTGGATTGTCTTTTCCCACATTTTGCAGCAGCTATAGTTTTACTCTGAGGCCAAATTGATCTTAGATATAAGTGAATGCAACTCTGTTGCACTGAATGGAGTTTTACTCACTTATACCAGGACTGAATTTGGCCCAGAGTGTTGAAATAAGGAAATTAAGACATCAGTTTCTAAGATTCATCACTTTGAAATCCAGAAATTGCATTGTAAATATGTTAAATCCATAATGCTCTAAATATCTGCATAATGCGTTGATTTTGTATGCAATGTCTCGTCATTAAGAAATAAAGTATTTGATTAGGCTTGCAGTCCTGATAAACATAATTGGTAGAATATATAATGTATAGTTTCCATAAATACCTTTGAAAATATGTTTAACATTGAGTGCACAGAAATCTTTTTTCCATTTTGAGATATAGTGGAATTCCTGCTTTTAATTAGAGGAAGAAACTTTCAAAATGTTTTTGCTGAACTTTATATAGTGTTTTATACTATACAGTTTCTAGTATTTAGTATATCACTATGGGTAACTACACCCCATACACTACAAATTACAAATGTATTAAAATATCGTAAATTATGAGATTCCTACTTTTGTTGTATATTTTACACATTAATTCAAGCAAAGATTCAAAGGCTAGACCTCATCTATCATTAGTAATTCTATGCTAATATGTGCTATTTTTATCAAAATGTTTTTTTTATAATTAGTCCATCTAAAGTTCCTGATGTGCAAATTAAGCAACTAATTCATCTTGGTTGGTCTTCTTGGATGACTTGATAGGTTCAATATTGCTTAGCAGCTAGAGAATGAATGCCAAAAACAAAGCAGCAAGTTCTGTAAAAATCTACCAAATAAAGTAGCTACAGCCATGTAAAAGGTCACCCAACAGAGTACCTATCTTCATGACAAGAGCAGAAAGTGGCTGGCTGTTGAAACGACAATCAAATGACTTATTCCAAAGTGGTCTTGCTTCCATTTCTGAAGATCCCAGGAAAGCCCCATAAATCTCCTGGGCACCAGAAGCTGTTCCCTATTAGGTTTAATAAAATAGCACCACTTTCTGCCTTGCCCAAGCCTCCCCATGTCAGGTCTGTTTCCATCCAGTCTGTCTGGCACTTGTGTTAATGGAGTTATAGGGAAAAACATCCTCAGACAGACAGGGGAAATTCTTCACAGACGTTAAACTGAACTAGCTTTCAGCTAGGAAGCCCATTATGCTGAAGACAAATGCTCACAGGTGAGGAAGGCAAAGAGAATCCGTTAATTGTCTAGATCATCTAGTTTCACTGAGCTGTGCTTGATGAATAACTAGAATGAGAAATAGGGAAGCAAAGATGGCCGTCATTCTCTTCCCCTTCCTCTACCCACCAAAGCTTGGCAGGCTTCTCTGACATATCGTTTTTCTTCTCTTATACTGTGGAGCCAAATTTTTCCCTGAGTAGACTGTCCCAGAGTGCACACCACATAATCGACCTTCTGGGATTTATAAAGCCTAGAAAGACACTGACAGGCTAAATAGGGTTTCAAAGTCTCAAAAAACCTGATTTCTATGGCTAAAAACCATTTGGATCCAAGTTAAATAAATGTTATACCAGGCTAACAAGACTACATTGTCAATTCAGGCATGACATCAAACCTAAGCAAAAGATAAATCATTGCATTGTGCGTTATTCCTCACAGTAGAACATCACTTCTCGCTCACCACTTATTAATGCAATTCCAGTGTACAGAATGACAGAAGATAATGACTTGAACAGCTATTTAAACCTGATAAATAGAGCCCT
This sequence comes from Gopherus evgoodei, assembly GCF_007399415.2. NCBI lineage: Eukaryota > Metazoa > Chordata > Testudines > Testudinidae > Gopherus > Gopherus evgoodei. The sequence continues at coordinate 28,139,208 of NC_044333.1, forward strand.
ACCAAATTCATGGTCCATTTTGGTCAAAACAGTCATCGGATTTTAAAAATCGTAAATTTCATGATTTCAGCTATTTAAATCTGAAATGTCACAGTGTTGTAATTGTAGGGGTTCTGACACAAAAAAGAGTTGGGGGGGGTTTCCACAAGGTTATTGTAGGGGGGTTCTGGCATTGCTACCCTTACTTTTGCGCAGATGCAGGAGGCGGTGCTGCTTCAGAGCTGGGAGGCTGGAGAGTGGGAGGCTTCTGGCTGGGAACCCATTTCTGAAGGCAGAGCTGCTGCCAGAAGCAGTGCAGAAGTAAGGATGGCATGGTATGGTATTGCCACCCTTACTTCTGCCCTGCTACCTGCAAAGCTGGGCCCTCAGTCAGCAGCCACCACTCTCCATCCGCCCAGCTCAGAAGGCAGTAGCAGAGAAGTGAGTGTGGCTTAATATGTTGAGTATTGCATAACTAGTATCAAAATTCTTACCATTTAAAGGAAAGACAAAAATGATGTATATTGAAATGTCCTGTATTGTATTCCTCACTGCCTCTGTTGAAATGGAAATGAAATGGAAATTTTAAAAAGTGTGATTTCTACAGAATTTTTTAAATAATGTTTGGCATGGAACTGGTAAGTCAAGACAATTACAAAATAATCTCCTATGGACAAATTCCAAGTGTTTAAAGAACTGTGACTTTTCTTCCAGGAAATCAACTTCTCTCTTTATTTCTACCCCCTCCTCCTTCACATATGCACACTTCTTCTTCCTTACTCCTCCACTTTCTTCATCCCTCCACCTCTCTCCACTTTTAGAGTTCCTGAGTCAGATTTTCAGAACAGCTTCACTCCTACTTAGGCACCTAAGTTAAGTAGCCAAATATTTGAAAGTGAACTAAACCCAGCAACTCCCATTGAGAACACTGAAGATACGTAAATGAGAGCTGCTGGGTGCTCAGCTTGTCTGTATAATCTGGCTCTTTATGAACATTTACAGCAAGTACTTCAGAGATGTTCATGTAGCCATACAAGGTGCTTTATAGTAATGGCTCCTTCCAGCAGTGCAAGAAATGGCATGAGATGGGCAACTGCAGCAGGATCAGTACTGTAATAAGGGTACTATGGTCAAGTTTTTCAAAAGTGACTAATGATCTTGGGTGCCTTTGATTTTGGGTGCCAAATGTCAGGCACTCTAGACGAGTCTTCATTTCTACCCTCTTGAAATTAGGCCCTTATACAGGATCTGAAGTTGAGCATTCAAAAGTGGAGGAAGACATTTTCTAGTCATTATTTAAAAATCCTGGTTTATAAGAAGTTAGATAGAATAATACATAAGGATAGGTTGATCTAATTCAATTACTTATTACAACCTTCTCTAACCCTAGTTTAGAATCATATTTCTGTTATGGTCCTGGCCCTATAATGGTCTGACCTAATTTAATTAGGGTCTCCTTTGAGTGATATTCCTGATTTCTTCCTCAAATTCCAGAATTAACAGCATTATATAGCAACAGGCTTTTCAAAAGAAACAAAACAATAGTTCAGTTCTATAGCATTATATTGGGATATGCACAACCATACTAACATATTAAAAAAAAATTAAATGGTACTAAGTCGAACATCAGTATAAACCCTTCTGTGTCCACTCTACTATAGAGCAGAGAGAACGTATTAAGTATGTGACTGATGCTAATCCAACCATGCAGAATATCAGCCACAGGGAGATGACACATTGTTCAGTAGGTCAGGAAGAGTTCATAAAGAATTAAGAGAGAAAAAGATCTTTAGTAGAATCATTGGTGTCTCAGTTTGAATGACCATGACATAAAGGCTACCAAAATATTAACTAGGCCCAGCTCTGAAAACTGCACATTGAGGGCCCTATATGACTATATAAGTTGATCCATTTGTAGAGTTCCTATGGAAGTTTAAGGACAGAGATGAAGAGAAATGTATATTTTAATGTATTGCATAGCTGAAATTGCTGCAAACATGCAATCAGAAATGGCTCTATATACTGTATGTTTGAACAGAACGAGAATTGTGAAAGCTAAGTGAGTTACAGTAACATCTCCAATTCTGCTGCTGCAAATACACATATTTAAAATGTAGTATTTAAGTGCTGTAAAATTCAATGATATTAAATTAAAAATTGTTTTGTTTACTTGTTTTATGTTAGTTTGTAATCTTTTTAATGAAAGATTTGAAGTTGAGAGCCCTTGAGAGCAAAGTCCTCAATTTATCCTCAGACCATGGGCAGTAGCATTTCTATTTTGTTTCCATATACAATTCAAGATATTAAAGAAAGATTTTTCCAGTTTTGTAAGCTTCCTCCTCATTTCCCCATCAGCATGCCTCAACTATGACTAGGTCTGTAGTACGAGCTAGGGAGTGTGACTCCCAGCTCACGGAGATATACTTGTGCTAGCTCTCATCTGATTTAGCATGTTAGAGATAGTAATGTAGCTGCAGTAGCACAAGCAAAGGTGGAACAGGTACGGATCTATGAAGTTCAGGCAGGTTTGTACTTGGGGAAGCTAGCCCATGCCACCACTTTCACTGCTTGTGCTATCATGGCTACACTAACATTTTTAGCACTCTAGTGCAGATAAGAGCGAGCATGAGTATGGCTATGTGGGCTAGAAACTGCACTCCTCCGTGCAATGTAGACATGGCCAATGACTTGGAAAGAATTACTCCTAACCCAGGCCCACATGCAATCCTAGGCACCACAGCAAAAAAGTAGGCTGTTTCCACAGTGCAGTTTGTAGCTACATATGGCAGAGAAAGGTTCTAGCATGGGGAGGTGGCAGGAAAACGTTCTGCCAGCAGGGAGCTGGTAGAGTCTTTCCTTGCTGCTTCCCCCTACCAGAGCCTTTCACCACAACCAGAGACTTTCACTGCATCAGGAAAAAGCTCCAGCAGTGGAACACTACACTGGTAAAAATAGCTATGTGGACATGGGAGGCACTGCTTGGGCACATAGAGCGCTGTGTATGGTACATACACCCTAAGGTTCTGGCCTGTCTGTACTCTACTTGCTTAAGCAGTGCCTTACCAACTCAATTGCTCTTTATACCCGTGCTAGATGGCCGTGCAGTATCAGTACTCTACATGCCGTCATAAGTGTAGCCATTGGCAGCTTAGATGTGAAAGCTTCCATTTCTCATTACCAATCTCCTAAGACAGCCAGTGTCCACAAATACAGTTTGCTTTCTCTACAACTGGCTGAATTCCATTTTACTTTCTATAACACTTAAACAGATTTTTAGTAACAGTTTCAGACACTTCCCCCCGCAAGCAATAATTAAAAATTAGCATTGTGAAAAAGTGACATTTTACACAGAGCCAGGGCCACATCACACCTTCAGTCCACATGCTAAAATCCTGCTGATGCCAATGGCAGCCGTGTACACGGATGGACAAAAATTTCACATTTATAATATAGCACCTTTTATCTGAGGATCTCAGAGTGACAAAAGCCTTTATTATTCCAGTATTACCAGCTCATGCAATTTTATTGTTTCTTGTGTGATTTTTCAAAAGCACAAATGGCAGTTGGGAGTCTAACTTACATCTAAAGTCCATGAGATTTGGGCATCTAACTGGAATTTTGCCCTTTGGAAATTGCCTCCCTGGTGTTTTTCTTAAAGCCCCAGCTCCTGGAGGCATGCAATTACAAAAGAACCTCAGATTTCATTTAAAAATATAAAACAAAATAAAGAGTACATTTCTAGCAAGCATGGTTGCAGAGTAAAGCTTGAAACCATGATCTGAGTGCATCCTAACGACTCCAAAACCCAGAAGGCAAGTAAAGGAAACTCAAACTTTATTTTTTTTTTAAATCATGATTTCTACGTCAACCTGATGATTTGAGTGGGGAGAGGAGTCATGGTTTTTGAATATTTGGAATATAGTTATTCCATAGTTCAGCTTTTTCTAGTTGTGGAATGTGGTGTTCTTGTCTGGTTTGGGGATCTTCACTTCTATCATGGAAATCTGCAAACACTGGGGATAAATCCACTTCAGGGAGAGAAAGCAGAGAAAAGAGCAAGATTCTGCCAGTGGGCTCCAGTCAGAGCAAAAAAAAAGAAATGGGAAGAATCATTCCTGTTGATCAGTACTTTGTGATGGGGTATACAACTCCCACACTGGCAACTCAGGTTTAACGAACTAATGTGGCCTCAGGTGGCTCCTCCCCATCACACTTGTGAGATCAGGACTGGAGGAAGGAGTTTACGGAGAAGAAACCCAGCTCAGCTGATGTCTGAGTCAGGAGAAAAACTGGCCTTAAGTTTTTAGCTCCTGTAGAAAGGTCTGAGTGAAGGCAGAAGCTTCCTAGATGACTGCTACTTGATGATCCCTTCAGGGAGGGAGGGAGAGAGGCTCGGGCGGCAGGCCGGCCAGGTGCTGACTCACCTTGAGAGGGAACCATTCCCCTGTATTACCCGAAACTCAATTTAGGGCTACAGCCTGATGAGCCCCTTCTGAAGAAAGACAGAGTCTTAACCCAACTTTCGGATGATTGATTTGTGTTAATTCCCCTTATTTTTGTTAGCTGACTACCCCTGAAGGGAAGAGACTTTAATGTGACATGACTGGAGGGCCAAGTCAAGAGGAAGAGAGCCAAGGAAAAAGGCAGACCACCACAGTCCCAGAACAACGGTTGGCAGGAGGCACCCATTGGGGCAAGAGCTGCTATAGCCACTAGGGGGTGCTAGCAGTGAGTCAGCCTCTTCACAGAATGGATGACATCCTCAACAGGCCTACCAAGAAGACAGCGGAGGGAAGTGGGGAGGGATCAGCCAATCTGTGAGGTATAAGATCTATGCATGAGCAGGAGGCATAGCAGGATGATAAGGGCATCACATGTCATGGTGAAATTACATGCACAATACTCACACAAGTCTATATTTTTACCTGAAGCTGAAACTACCATTAACACTGATTATGCTTCCCCCCCATTATGTCTTCACTGCAGATCAGAGGCTGTGACTGCAGCTTGGGCAGACATCCTAGTTTAATTTAATTTAGCTCTAATGTAGCTAGCTCAAGCAGTGGAGCCGTGAAGACTGACAGCATGGTCTAGTTGTCCAACTAATTACTCGGGGCTGGCTTATGGTGCCTGCACTTAAGTTTATGCTGCTGTGACTTCACTGCTTCAGTACCCAATCTAGCTTTAATCTACCTAGCTTGGGTATGTCTACACAAGCTGCAAACATACCCTGTGATTGCACAGTACACATAGCCTATAAGACAAATGCAACTCGGGATGGAGGGCAGGGAATCCTGGAAATTATATGAAAATCCTGGGCTTCTGCATAGGTTTGAGGGCTACATCTCTATATTACTTTTGACAGCACTTAGATAGTTTCCTCCCAATTCTGTTATTTAAGAGAAACCTCATGGCATGTTTCTCTCCTTAAAAATTCTTCTTGTGGGATTTTTTTTCCCCATGGAAAGAGGCAATGCCGCCCCCAGTGATATGGGGATATACTTGTTATAAACAGGCATCGCTCCCAATTTCACCTATGCCAGAATGTGGCAACATCAAGTTTCTCCTGAGTATTTACAATGAACTGTTCAAGCTATCCTGGATTCCTTTAGTGCAAGCTACTGAGCTGTTCCTAAAGTCATAGATCCTTTAGTGCACAAGTTGAACTGAGAGAGGATGATACCCAACAGATTCTTTTAAAAGCTCAGCATAAAGTGCACATCCTATGGTTTAGGCACACAAATGTTTGCAGTTCCATTTTGAACAGTTAGAACATTGGCTTCTTGGGAAAAGAATCTTGACGATGCTTTATAACTTAGAGAAGATACAGTGAATTGACTAAATTCATAAGCCACAGAAATAGTTTCTGACAGCTCGTTGCTATACTCCGACAGGGTAAAGGCTTGGTAGGAATAAACTATAAATCGCTACAAATTGAGAGCAAAAGAACATTTCTTAATCTAGGGAATAGTGATTTTAGAATTTTCCAGAGTTTCTCTCCATTAGACTGAACGTACTCTAAGAATAAATAGCTTTGACTTTTCTTATTATGGAAGCTGTCACATTTCTAAGGCTTTGGCAATTTGGCCTGTGTGTATGACTGACTTCAGTATCTGAGCTTGTTAAGAAACAAAACCCACTTTATGTTGCTCATTAATATCTGCATGTTTTGCAGCAAAAATTAGCCAGTAGGGAAGTTCATTTTCATTTCTGAGAGGTTGCTGAAAAATGCTGAGGTCTGAAAATGGGGGAGGGGCGGAGGAGAGCAGAAGGCTGTTTAAATAAATAATCGTCAGAATCAACTACCAAACAACAGGTAACAGGTGATCAATCAATGAAGCAGGCATCTTATATAATATACAAACTAATCAAAATACTCTGAAGGGCCAAGCCACTTTGATCCTTGAAGGAAACCGCAAACTAATTGCATATATAAAGTGACATAATTGTCATCACTTAGTCCAAGAGGGACAGAATGACAATATATAATTGTGTGAGAAAGCTAGATGGGTATCATCAATCAATTAAGCTTAGAAATCCTCAGACAGTCTGGACAGACAGACAGACAGAAAAGGAACGTGTTTAAGTTTAGTCACGTCAAGTGAAAGAAGAGCATACTTTAATATCATTCTAAGCAAAGTCACAAATTATGCTTCTCCAGTATGCCATCTCCACACAATCACATACTACCTTGTTATTTTTTAAACCAGTATATTGCTTTATAGTCTTCATCTTTAAGAAGCACAAATATATATTTAGTTATTATTTTTCCCAGTTCCATATTACCTTGTTTTCCTGGAAATAATTCAGTTTTGATGGGCAAGAGGTGAGAATGGTTTTAATTATTTGTTAACAACTGTGTTATTAATAATATTAACATAGTAATGCCATCTAATATTTACATAGTGCTTTTAATAGATGCTAAATTACATTATGAACAGTAAACTTTTATTTCAACTTAACTTCCATTTTCATGCATATTTAATCATTTTGGGAAGTAAAATCCCACCTTTTTCGTGCTAATTTTCCCTGACCCATTAATAATAAAAGAGACAAAAAATAGTACACTTTTTTAAACAGAGCTGGTAACAAAATTAGATCATTCTTTGGTAATTATACATATTTGAAGGTGTGGCTGGCTTTCATTTTCCAAGTTTTCTAATAAATTGTTTTTGAAAAAAGGTATTTTTTTTCTCAATTTTGAAGTAAAACAACTTCAAAAAAGGAAATTAGAACAAAAAAAAAATAGCCACCGGATGACTAAACAAGCCAATCAGAAGTGGTACAGTGGCAATAAAAAACACGAGAAAATGAGAACTGAAAAATTGTGGGCATAACAAAATAAACAAAAAACCCAACAGACCATATACATTCTATTGAAAAAACAGAATATTTCCCAAACACCATACATTTCCTTTTTAAGAAATATCCTAATTTTGGGAGTAAAAATATCATTCAAAAATTCTACCTGTACTTAGCTGCACATTTTTTTGTGTTTTCATAGCGGAAAGCAAATGCATTCTCATCTAGAAAGCAAATACATTCCAAACAATTTGAACTAAAGATGGGCTTGAAGCAACACCGCAGCTCAAAACTCCTTGCAGCTTGCAAGAAGCTTGGATCTGAATCCACGCTTAGCAGCTGTTGCCTATTTTATCTCTATAATAGGCCAATCCAAAACCTCAGGTCCCATTACTCCTGATCTTCAGGGAAATTTTGATTCAGGTTCAAATCCAAATTTTGTGGCTCAGGCTCATGTCTAATCTGAAAATATTTTTAGGGCATTTTTCTGAATATTTCAGCAAAAGCTTAAACAAGGAACAAACTTCAAAATACTATATTTTTATGCAGGGGTGAAAGTACTTGCTTCTCAATATGAAAAGAATATTCAGTATAGACTGTAATAGCATGGGACAGCTGGTTCCTGAAAGGCCAGGATATTATAATGGACAGGGACATTCTGTCTAATAACTTCTCAACCCTTAGTCACCTAATTTTCCACAAATAGTCCGAAGAGACAGCTGACCTCAGAATTTCCTTCAGGCATGCCCAAGGGATAGATTGTAGTTGTATCAACAAGAAAGAAATGTTGTTCCCCCTTGGGGTTTGAGGTGATGATTCTGTGCCCATATTATTTTAATACCTAAGGACACTTGTGCATCTGGTATTCACTTCAGCATTATTTTAATAGTACCAGCCAGGATATTTATGAACACTTGTGCCTAAAAATAATAATGAAGGAAGGAAAAGTACTATATATTGCAATAACAGGGAGTGTAATATACTTGGTGTACCATCAGCAAATGTGGTGAGCATTGCAATAGATACAAAAGTGTATAAATAACCCAGGAAAAAAAGGAGAGAAAATCTCGTTAGCTTACGAAGGTCCATTCAAAGATAGTAAGGCAGATAGTATGGCATCCAACCTTCCACAGAATTCTAATGGAGGCTGGGAATCTAATTCCACTTTATCTTCTTTTAAAATCCCATCTTAGATCCTTAATTAAATAAATCAAATAAATAAATTTTAAAAAGCATGGCCTACACAGGCAACAGGAATATGGTAAAGGAGCTAGCACGTATTTCTTCATGTAAAACAGCTTATCCTAGTCCACCCAGTGCATTTCCCTCAAAAGTAAGATAGGACAGTTATGCCCCCAGTGACTTCTTTATTATAGTGACAGTTTTCAGTCTCAACTTGGAAGTAACCCTGAGTGAGATTACTTTTTCCAGCTGTGTCTACTTATTGATGTGCTGTCCAAAAATCTCAGGTGAATACTATTAATCAGAGCATTTCCAAAATTCAGTCCTTCCTTGAGCTCAAATGGGCAATACATTTCACAAAGTACTTTCCCACAAACCATGCTCAGTATAGATTGGAATTCACCATCTATGTGAGCATCCTAATGCTTTAAAAGGTAATTAAAACAATACTTAGCACTTACATTATTTTTTATCTGTTGAGACACTTTACAAACACTAATTAATTATGCCTCACAAGACCAAGGTAAAGGAGGTAACTAATTATCCCTATTTTAAAAATACATCTATTATACACAGGAGGTAGGTTTATTATGATCAATTTTACAAATGGCTAAAGTAAGACAAAATTTTTATGTGCAGGAGATGGAGCTTTCTCAATGCCCAGCTATAAATATGGAACTCACTCTCCGAAGCCAAGAGGCTGGCTACAAACCTCAGTGATTTGGAACAAAACTCAAACCCCACTTCTGTAAGCAGGCCTTTCATAACAGACAAAGCCAATCACACATCCATAGAGAGAAGCCCTTTCTAAATTAAAGATATTTGTGTATGTCTGCTGTGTAATTTTTGGATGTGTTCAGATACCATAATGGTTGGATTCATATAAGAATCTAGATAGATAGGTTCAGTAATTTGCCCAGGATCACAGAACAAGGCACACACAGAGCTGGATAAGAAACCCAAGAGTCTTGATTGCCAGTTGCCTGCCATGCCACTGGAAACATTGGCTCATTTGTTTTGTGCAGTTTTAGGATACTCATGATAAGCTGTAAACAGATCCCCCAAATACACCCTTTAAACCTCCTGCATTCAGACTCTGAGAAAATTAAACCTCCTTGTGGATTATTATACTACTTCTATGAAACCTAATTCTAAAGGGGAAAATTACCTTTTTAACACTTTGATTATTTTTACAAATCATCATAAAGAATGGCATTAGGAGGCAAAGAATATTATGAGGAAAAATAAGAAAAAGCTACATAAACCAATTTGTTGGAGATAAAGAAACAAAATCCTGGAGGACATTTTATCTCCACAGTGACTACCATTAATTGGAAGTAAGAAAAACACACTGAAACAAACAAGTATGTATACAATGCTTCCCAATAATAGCGTACAAAATGAGAGCGCCACTGTAGTTCCTGTTAAGGGTCTATCACTGATACAATTTGTATAATTTAGGATAACGCAAGTGTTTAAGAAATGGATGGCTCTGTGGATTGGTAATGAGCTAAAACCTTTCATCTCCTGGCCACCATTTCTAAACAAGTTCTTGGGAATGAAATTTGCCAGCAGCAACTCTAAGGTCAGCTTGCAAGTCAAAGAGAAATGATTTTCCAATCTCAATCCAATTTGTAGTAGTCAAGTATCCCTCAAAACCGCCATCCTTATGGGGAGTTTCAGAAGAGGTCAATGAATGGATCATTGAAACGAAACTATCTTCTCACATCTAAAGGTGTTCCCTTCAGGGCAATGTTGAAGAACGTTATTGTTGCTAAAGAGAGAACCTCACTTCTCAAGCCTCTCAAGCTAGCCATTTACTGTGCCACCAAAATATTTATATTAAATTATATATATATCCCAGGGTGGGTAAGACTGATCAAAATATAGCTTAATGTCAGAAACTGGGAGTCATTTTGCATAACGTAGTGTTGACTGAACTCCACAGGAAAAAAAAAAACAGGGCTGACTACTATATTCAGATGTGTGTCAGGCTGATTTTAATTCAGTTGTTTTACTATGTGGCTCAGGGACCAACAGTTTGGTTAACTCTGACAGTCAGTGTAGTAAATGCCCCACAACCTGTCACCAGATCCCATTTGATTTTTCAATCTGAACTTTTTGGACTGCTGTATGTACACTGCCAAACAATCTCACTTGACATACTGTGAACAGCAACTCAGCAAACAAAGACAGAGTCTGGAATTTTTTTCTCAAACTACATAAAGGAGGTTTGTTGTAGGAGAGTCAACAAAAATGTTTCTTTACAAATTGCAGGATGGGAGAAAACCATAATTTCAAACTTCATGCTTTGGTTTAACAAACCACTATAAGTTTCATATGTAACTGAGCTTGAATGCTAAATGCATTGAACTTTTAAAATGAAAATATCAATTAAAAAAAGGTTTAAAATAAAAATCCTTCCCTGAACGCAGTCAGTTTACCATATGCAAAGACTACTTTGCTCCTGGAAAAATATAAATTGGATTTAACGCATTATGCTCAAAACATGGATATTTTGAAATAATTTGTTAGAACACAGCATTAGGGGACATGAAACCCACAAAAACGTAGTTCAATCATGAGCAAAATTTGGGTCACTGTGGTTATCTCCATGAGTACTGACTTGATTTAGAATCAATGTCACAAAAACCTATTGCTGAAGTATAGGTTGCAAGTTTGCAACTAACAGGTCAAGCTCTCGTTATTTCTTTGCTAGAAATATGAAAATTTTGCCATGATCCCTTCCAATTCCTTACCAAAACCAAATTGTCATCAATTCCTCAACCCAAGGAAAAAACAAACCAGTCCTGCCCCACAAAGCCTGACTTTTGTCCATCCCATGATAGCATTCTGTTTTGCACTATTACTAATGAAGAGCACCATCTTCACACACAGAGTAGCCATGTGCCCCTGCTGTTGGGGCAGTCCCCATCAGCTTCACAGAAACCATTGTTTTCTTCTAGTTTTGGAAAGTTTCAATTGATTTACTGTCAGTTGAACTGGTGAATCAACAGCATGGTAAGCAAACATATATACACAACACAGGGACCACCGAAGTGTTTCAAACAACAATTCTGCCAGCATGCTCCCTCTGAGCCTCCTTCTGAAACCTCCCTTAAACTAGCCTTCCCATACCTTTTATCTGTTCTCAGCTACTACTGGTGCTAATGGTAGGTATACTAATGTAGGGAGGACTTTGGGTGATTGTCTAACATTGCTCAGGAATGATCTACATGATACAGCACCTACAACATTGGCAGCAATCAGTCTATACTAGTGCTTTCACCATGGCTTTCAACAGTGGAGGTGAACCACTGGCTGCTCAACAAAGGAACTGGCTTAGCCAGAGGTAGCTTGGGAGGGCACTAGTTCCATCAGTGGTGGCCTGGTGACACCGTATTATGATCTGAGTTCTTCCCATAAATCAAGAGAACTATGGTTTTTCAGAGGGCTATGTTCTGAGTGACTTTGAAGGAATGGTGGTTAACTGGTGATTTTAAGGATTTTAAGCTCTCTTTCAGCTCTAGTTATCGGTTTGCCTTTCTTGCACTTTCAAGTTTATTTTCATAATGATTGGGGCTACAGTGAGGCTTCTCCACTTTAATAAAAGATGGGATTCTCCTTTATGTGTTGTGGTCCTCCACACTGAGTGGGGTGAGGGATACGATTTGCTCAGTTTGGCAGGGTCAAAGATAGTCTTTGGGAACTGGTTAATAAGAAACTGGTTAAAACGCATACAGTTAGAACTCCTCCACATTTAATATTACTCTTCACCAATAGCAACAATGCCATATTGTCTCAAAGCATTATACAACTTAACAGTCTCTTTAAACTGAGGTGAAAGTTTTTTGATTAAATGAATCTGAAACATTCTGGAACACACCGGATAAAACAGACCCCTTGGGTGAGAAGTTATGAGAGTAAGTCTTGGGGAAGGAGAAATCAAACTTTCCTTGCAGGATAGACTCTGGCTGACAGACTAGAACTGATGTAATTTTATTTTAAAGTGGCCACACTTATTGCTACACACGTAATCACTGAAGCCTGAGCAAGGAGATTGCTTGAGTTCCCTAATATTGACAAGCTCATGTAGAACTAGTTTATTAACTTTGATATCTAAAGTGAGTTTCAGTATTTTAAATATTAAACTTGATACCAACAGAAACGTTTACATTGGGAAATCTAACACATATCCCTTTACATGAAAACTATAAGTGTCTATGAAAAGAAAACACCACTACAGGAGACACCTGGACTACGTTTTCTTCCTTCATATTGTATCATACCAAATGAGAGACTTAGCAGAATGTTACCTAAACCATAAATGTATTTCAGGGGGCCCTTGAGTTCTGTCACCACATCCCAAGCCATAGTGGTAGCGCTATAAGATGTCTCAGCTGCTGGTTAATAATGAGGTGTTAAGCATTCATGCTTGAAATTGTGGGTCACTTTTGATTAAACTTCTTGAAAAGGAAATAAAGCATGGCATTCTCATAGTCATTTTCCAATGCAATATGCAATAGCTTAGTGGCTACACTCATTGGAAGTGATATATCTAAAACTAAGTAGTAGGTACAGGAAGAACCAATTCAGATAAACTGAGATCTGATTCCACCATTTGCTAAAAACTCAGAATGAACATTTAACATACAGGAAAAGTTGAGGTAACATTTTTTTAAATGTTAGTTAAAACACATGTATATGCATTTCCTGGTTTCTGTTAGGTCCAGAAGTGCTGAAATATTAGGAGGCTGCTTCTCTCCCAACTGAAAAGTGGAAATTGAAAATACCAGATATCTCCAGGAATCCCATTCTTACAAGACTTTCCAGATCATTTTTCAAGGCCACAGAATTTGGATCATACTTCCATTGTCTGGGTCTTCTCAGATCTTTTTAATTCTTGATTAAAAGGGTGATTTGTGGTTAAAGTACTGCTGGGACTCAGGAGACTGACACAGACTTCTTGTATGATTTGAAGCAAGTCAATGCCATATTTTTGCCTCCATCTGTGAAATGGGGATATTTCTTTTCTTCCACCTTTCCTCTATCTTATCTGTTTACACAATACACTCTCTGGACCATGAACTGTCTCTTATTATAAGTATGTAACATGCTTAACACTGTAAATTCCAGTGCTGGTTGAAGTCTCCAGGCATTATTGCAATACAAATAAATAGCAACAAATATTATGAGACAGAGCACAATATAAATATTAGAGAATAAAGATTTTTATTTTACACCAAAGTAATGTTTTTTTGTTATTTTATAACAAAGTAATGTCAAATACCTTTAGAAGCACTAGTCTGTTTAGAAATAGCATATGGAAATATATAGCTGATTTCAGATTAATAAGAGATAGTCACATAAACACCACCCTATACAGGAAACCCACTGACCGCTATACTTACCTACATGCCTCCAGCTTCCATCCAGGACACACCACACGATCCATTGTCTACAGCCAAGCTCTAAGATACAACCACATTTGCTCCAATAACTCAGACAGAGACAAACACATACAAAATCTCTATCAAGCATTCTTAAAACTACAATACCCACCTGCTGAAGTGAAAAAACAGATTGACAGAGCCAGAAGAGTACCCAGAAGCTATCTACTACAGGACAGGCCCAACAAAGAAAATAACAGAAAACCACTAGCCATCACCTACAGCCCCCAACTAAAACCTCTCCAGCTCATCATCAAAGATCTACAACCTATCCTTAAAGATGATCCCTCACTCTCACAGATCTTGGGAGACAGGCCAGTCCTCGCTTATAAACAGCCTCCCAACCTGAAGCAAATACTCACCAGCAACCGCACACCATACAACATAAACACTAACCCAGGAACCTATCCTTGCAACAAAGCCCGATGCCAGCTCTGTCCACATATCTATTTAACTGACACCATCAAAGGACCTAATCACATCAGCCACGCCATCAGGGGCTCGTTCACCTGCACATCTACCACTATGATATATGCCATCATGTGCCAGCAATGCCCCTCTGCCACGTACATTGGCCAAACCAGACAGTCTCTACGCAAAAGAATAAATGGACACAAATCTGACATCAGAAATCATAACATTCAAAAAAGAGTGGGAGAACACTTCAACCTCTCTAACCACTCAGTGACAGACTTGAAGGTGGCAATTTTGCAACAACAAAACTTCAAAAATAGACCCCAAAGAGAGACTGCTGAACTCGAATTAATATGCAAATTAGATACAATTAACTCAGGCCTAAACAGAGATTGGGAATGGTTGGGTCATTACACTAATTGAATCTATTTCCCTATGTTAAATTCTCCTCACACCTTCTATGGGTCATCTTAATTATCACTTCAAAAGTTTTTTTTTCTCCTGCTGCTGATAGCTCATCTCAATTGATTAGACTCTCCCTGTTGGTATGCATACTTCCACCTTTTCATGTTCTCTGTATGTATAAATATCTCCCATCTGTGTGTTCCATTCTATGCATCCAAAGAAGTGAGCTGCAGCTCACGAAAGCTCATGCTGAAATAAATTTGTTAGTCTCCAAGGTGACACAAGTACTCCTGTTCTTTTTGCGAATACAGACTAACCTGGCTGCTACTCTGAAACACATAAAGATCAGTGTACTGTGTCCAGAAGGCTGGCATAATGCAGTGTGGCACTAAACTGACAAATTAAGAAGGTCCACAAATAAGTTATCAAAGCAAGTGAATTGCTTCTTTCTCATCTTAAGCAGAGCGCATGTCTACACATACTGCATTGCAGAGGCACAGCTATACTGATGTAGCTGCACCACTACAGCGCACCTGGTGAAGATGCTCAATGCCGATGGGAGAGAGCTCTTCCATTGGCATAATAAAACCACTTCTGCAAGCGGCAAAAGCGATGTGGGTGGGAAAAGCTCTGCCACCGGCATAGCGTTGTGCACATGAGCGCTTATGTTGGTGTAATTTATGTTGATCAGGGAGGTGGTTTATTCATGCCCCTGAGTGACATAGGTTATACCGACATAGGCTATGTCTACACTACAGCCTAAGATCATCTTTCCTTTTCCCCACCTTCTCTCAAAGTAAGGACAAATGAGTAGAAAATATTCTCTTAGTATTGCCAACTCCAACCATTTAAAAGTCATGAGTCAGATAATCAAAATTATGAAATTGGTTTAAAAAGACCATGAAAATGACTAAAATATTATTTTTTTCATCTTTATATTTGGTATCTTGTTTTAAAGCCTTTAGGGTGCAGTTAGGTCATATTTTCAAGCTTTCCTCTGCAACTAGGAAGGCTGGAAAACTTCTCTTAACCTGAGATTCTCATGTTATCATGACTCCAGGAGCTGGAGCTTTAATAAAATACACCAAATATTTTGAGTGTTGACAACACTGCTCTCTTTTAGCCCATTTTTTGTCATGGAGAGAGTTTGAGTGCATTATTCCCTTCCTTCCCATACCAGGGGAAGTCTCCTAGGTACAATCTCCAAGCATCTGAGGTCTTGCTGCATTGGAGACTATGATGGGGATAGGTGGGCTTATAAAGAGATCTACTTCCAACCCCCCCAAAAGTACAGATGATTATCCGACAAATGCAAGATATAAACACAGACCATTTTTTAAAGCACAAGGATTAGTGATAATTGTGACACTGGCAGATCAGGTGCATCCATTAATCTCACTGATAATATCTTTATCACTTGCTATAAAGTAATATTTAAGTTTTTGCTTTATAACTATAAAAAAAACTGTTTTCTCTGCAACAGTGAACCTGTGAGAAGGGATTGTCTCCTGCACAGCAAGAAGATTATTAAAACTAAATGGGCCACTGTGGGACATCACATTACAAAGACTTTGTTAATTGCCCTTTATGCCCATGAAAAGGCTACTTGCTAAAAAGTTCATCCCATCAGCTTGAATTCTGGAAGAAATAAATAAAAAATAGCTGACAAGAAAGATTATTTTAATCTCTTTTGCTGTTTGACAAGGCCAGAGCTACGAAACAGAAGCAGAGATCCCGATGGTCAACCTTGATGAGCCCTAAAAGAGACATTCAGAGGTGACAGATTACTACATCTGTGCCACATTTTAAAACCATAGACTGTAACTCATTTGTGTATATAAGTTTGCTTGTTTTAACCTTGTAATAACTCTCTCGTTTCTTTTCTTAGTTAATAAATCTTTAGTTAGTTTATTACAGATTGGCTAAAAGTGTTGTCTTCAGTGTGAGGTCTATAGTGCAAATTGACCTGGGGTAAGTGACTCTTCTCTTGGGACTAGAACCACCTGAATATTTTGTTATCTTTGGTGTATAGCAGCCAACAATCACTAAGTCCAAATTGCCTCGTGGCAAGATAGACTGGAATGGCCAAGAGGACTGTCATCATTCCATGGTAAGACTATAATTAAAGAATCCATAGCCAGTTGGAGGTCTCTGCCCTACGGTTGGCAATCTCAGTTGCGAATCAGTCCAAACAGCATGACAACAATGTTAAATTTTATGTTCTGATCCTGATCCACCCAGTGCAGGGGTCCAATTCCATGGAGCTCATTGCAAGATTGGGGCAGTTATTCCTAATTGATAGCAATCAGTTTCCCCTTATCTAGGAGTTATTGTGTAGGTTGGTTACAGCATACAAAGTATCCTTCTAACTTAATTTTTTCTGTAGAAGTAAAAAATAAAAAAAGAGAATTAATTGTGAAACAGTTCTGGTTCTAAATCAGTATAACATACACAGAGAGAGACAGTTAGCGGGCAAAAAGAGTGGCATTTTAGCTAAGCATTTGCCCCAAGTGTGCAGCCCATAAGTAGTTACGGTGACTAAAATAACTTCTGGAATTTCCTGAGCAGACTGAACAAAAAGTAACCTGCCTACCATATTTTAATATGAAATAATAGTGACACTTACACAGCAACTATTTCAATTCTTTGCATATTCAAATTATGCAGATACTATTCAGCTATTCATTTATCCTTATCGGGGGGAGTGCCATTAATTTGTTTGTGAAGATTCTTTACTAACAAGAGGCTTATCCCCCTCCTTATGCTCAGTGTGTTGGTAAAAGTTAAAATACTGGAATTAACAGCAGTATTTGCCACTCTGCAAGGACCAATGAGTTCTGCTTTTTTGTACTTGTGGTCTGTGTCCAAGAGAGTCAGAACAGTTTTTGGAAAAAATATTTGGGGATCAAATACTACTTGACCTGGCAAATGGAAACTGGCACATCATTTTGGAGGCACCCTGGGCAGGCTCTTTAAAACACCATTGCAAACAATCTGTCATAAAATGGGTTATTTTAAAAACCTGTTATTTCACAAAAACAATTGCCATGAGACAATGAATGGTTTCCCCAAATAGCTTAAAGATGACAACATATGACTGATTTTATGCCTTATAGTTTTTAATCGCTTTAGGTGTCCCTAGTCCATCTTCGGTGAATAATGGCATTTAAATATTTTAGGTA
Organism: Gopherus evgoodei; assembly: GCF_007399415.2. Taxonomy (NCBI): domain Eukaryota; kingdom Metazoa; phylum Chordata; order Testudines; family Testudinidae; genus Gopherus; species Gopherus evgoodei. The sequence goes on from NC_044333.1 coordinate 28,157,122, forward strand.
ATTTTCCTTTAACAGGCTCTTAGACTTAATGTTTTTGCCTTGCTTCAGGACAACATCTTCTAATTGCTTTAAATTATCAGTGATGTCTCCAGCATTTTCACTGAACATGGATTGATTTCAATTAACTTTCTCATGCTTTAGCATAAAAGCAGTCTTATTCAATTTGGCCTAATTAGATCACATAACCTCTTGAAGCTAAAGCAATGACAGTCATTAAAAGGTTGCAAAGGGAGAGACAATCAAGGTTGTTTACTGCATAGTTAGCCTTTTTGTAATTTTGAAGCTGCATTTGACCAAGGAGAGTCTATTTCTGTGGATACTTGGAGAATTTTAAAGAGTGTCCACAATTAACCCACAACTCTTGGAATTTTGCAGGATTAGCCTTTGAGGCAAGATTCAGAGAGTGAAGTGCACTTTGTTGCACTGCCATAGTGGTAAAACCTTGCATTGCCAGCAATGCCATTCCTGTATTATTCACTGTTACCTTCAGAATTTCGTAATCTTGTTTTTTTTTTCCCATTATTCATTAACTATGAGAAAATGTTTTGAATCTATTTACCCTTTGATATAGAGGGAACACAGAAATAGAAGAATCACAACAGTGCATAGGTGCAATTATTCCACCTCTTAGTCTACCTCTTTGTTTTGATTTGAAAATTTCCTCTTTGCACGTTTGCCTAGTAGCACACAAAATCAGGTTTAAAACAGGCAGATCATCCATACACAGAATCTTAAATTGGGTTGTGAAGGTTAATGGGCCGGTGGCATAAAATGTTATCCTGACTCAGAAAATGCAAGTTCTAGGAACTTTTCTGGAAGGAAAACAGAAATCAGTTTGATAGCCCTGGGGAATCTTTTCCTTAGAGCTGAATTGAAGGTCCAGGCACAGCTGGTGAATAGACTGAAGGAGCAGTTGTCATGAGTAATTGGCAAGCCTAGTTCTTGGTTTGGCTAATAATCTCTAGTTTTTAACATTGAGGGCTTTATTCTGCTTAAGATAAGTCAATGGGTTTGTCTATTGCCTTTGGTAAGACAAAATCAAGCCCAGAGACTGTGGATGGGATTGGGAGGGAGAAACTGATTACAACCTCTGGAGGGAACTTTCCTACCTATGTTACTCAACCTGCAGAAAGTGAATCCTTTGGCCTTAAGGGATATGGGTCAAATATCTTCTGCTGAAGACTCAACATGTGAAAGTAAGGATTTACTGATCCTGTGGAAATAGATCTATACTCTCCTTTGATTTGATGGTGCTCATTTATCCACTGAGAACACACCAGCAGACACACACGCAATGTACATACCAGGTATATACTTTTGCAAGAAGCATTTCAAACTGAATGTTTGTGACACAGCAAAGCAAACAAAGGAGCGCTTGGTGGAAGAGTCTGGATTTTCCCCTAAGGATAGTTCCATCTGTTTAAAAGTTACTAAGCTGCTAAATATTTCAAGGACAAATCCTGATTCCACTGAAGTCAATGGACAAACTCCTATTAATTACAACTAGGCCAAGATTTCACCCTTTTTGGCATAGGAGTAAACGAGGGAAGAATATGCCACTTACATCTCGTATCCAAATCCTATTTCGTCAATGAAAGTAGTTCACAGACTCAGTTCTCCAGCTCTGCAACTCTTGAACTGTAACATTACAAGGCAGCTTTGTCAGGTTGTGACATTTCTGGTCAAATCAAAGAAATGCTTGTGGCTCATTCTAGATCACATACCTTCTGTCAGCATGGTTAGTTATCACATCTGTCATGAGGGTCACAAGTTGGCTAACACTACATGTTATAGTTCAGTGCTAGAAAACTGCTATAGACATTGTGGCTCTTGACTCCCACTTATGAACTGACATTTCTGTAAGCAGAAAAATGAAATACTGGCCTCGGAAGAGAAGGTCTTTATCCTTTGTTGAATGGGGTTAGTCAATGGAAACATGAATTAATAAGGAGTGCCCTGAATGTGGCATAACAATTTCAGTTAAGTATTTAATCAGTTTCATAGGCTATAGACTTTCAGGCCAGGTGGGACCACCAATTCATCCATTCTGGACTGCTGTTAATCACAGGCCACCAATACAACCCAGCAACTGCACACTAAACCAACAACAAAATTTAGAACAAAGTTTCCAGCCCACAGGAGACTAAACTATTATGTGCCATAGGCAGAGATGTGGTGGACTGAGTGCCTTTTGAAAACCTCAGTGTGCTTTTCAGGATTACAAGCCATGGCCCTGATCCTGCAATCTGAGCTGTGCAGGCAGACTGCCTAATGACTGCAGAGATCAAACTGCAGAATTGGCACTCATGAGCCAATTCATGAAGTCCAGAGTTCAGACAACACATCTACTGAAGCCAGGGTTTGAGGTCTTTTCGAGGATTTTACTTTTGAAATTCATGGAAATTTGTCTACATGGGAAAATTTTCCAGCCTAGCTATACCAATACAAACATACCAGAATAGCTCCCCAGGTGGATACTGTTCCAGAATGAGATTGTCTTTTTCCAGTTTAGCGTATGTTGTGGTATAAGATAAACCTGAAAAAGGCATGCTTATCTCAGAAGAAGCATCCACCGGTATAACTAGAGATGTTAATTATACTGATATGGTTATGTCACTAAATTTCCCCACACAGACAAGTCCTGAGGAAAGACTTCAGGATTTTTCCTGACAATAGCCAGTTCAAGTAAAAGCTGCAGGATTGTCTCAAGACCCTTTCGGAAAAAAGTCATATAGAAGTTGTAAATGGATAATACCAAGAGAGTTATGTACAAATTATGTTATTTATTTATTTAAAATATTTCGTTTATTCTCAGCTCTAGGTACCTTAACAGCTTTTTAAAATAGTTAACACAAAGAACATCATCCAACATAGCTTCACACAACAATATTAAATTAATCAGCTAGTTATTTAAACAGCAAAACAAAAAATACTCTGTCTCAAGGCCCTATTCCATCCAAACTCTCATCCCTCTCCAAGCACTCCCTCCCTGCAAAAAAGAATGACAGCCTTTGTATGCCAGTGAATTCCAAGCAGTGATATAATTCTCTATTGTATTCATAGGATGGCTTAGAAAACTTATGGAAAAATGATCCTTTTCTACTGACTACTATAGTAATTTTCCATAATGGTACCCTTCTTCCACGTGCAGCTATGTACATTTACAGTACTTATTACACCAATGAACATACCTTGTTATCCTACCCCCAATAGTAAGTTACCAGCAAGCTATTTCTGGTCTTTAAATACTTTTTATTTTCCCAGAACCATCATTACACTCTAGCATAACACATTACAATGCAATCTGCCTTCAAGCACAGACTTTATACAAGGTCAAACAGTAGACATCACAGAGGACAGTCAAGGGAGGTTGTTTAGCACTATAGTGCAGCAGAGATGGCTAAAACATTTTCTTTTATGTCACATTTCACTTAGTCAGTATAGCCAAAAATGTATCCTGCCTTCCTTTCCTGTACTATAGAAAAAGGAAATTTATTGCACATATCATTCATGTCTCTATTTGGGTGGGCCTAGTCCCTGACCCTTTTAATTATGTGGTGCCTCTATCTACTGTAAGCAACATATTTATTCACAAGTAGTGGATAGAAGTAATGCGGGCTGGATTACTCCCTCTGTGGTGAAATCCATTTAAAAGAAAATCCCTTCACATAAATTCCCTCACAGTGTTGCACTTAGGGGTAGTCTCCCCTCCCTGCCCCAAAGACTGACCATGACTGGGTAAAGTGGCCCCCTTTAAGTCATGGTCAGTTATCACATGCTAGCTAAACTTTTCTTAAATTCAGTTTGTTTCCTGGTGCAGACCCAGTGTTGCACCTTTAACTTGGTTTTAGCTGGTCATGGTCTTCCCTAGCAGCAAACTAAGTTAATACTTCACCAGTGAAAATCGAGTTACAAATTCCTCCCCAGGGATCCTTCCACTTTCTCACCATGAGGCCATTTTTTTCAGAGATTCCTGCTGGCCGTGGATGCCCTTGAGGATCTCTGTAAAGGGGGGGGTCAAGACCCAAGCTTCATTTTCTCTTTGTAATCTCCATAGGGCTGGAGAAGAGAAACAAAATGCCACCTGGTTTGCTCCCTCTTCCCTAGTTGAGCCCTAAGGACCCACGGACCACCCTTCATGGTGTCTAGAAGAAGGGGGTTGGTACTCTTTCAATGGCTGTGCAGGTGAGGGAGAACTGGGTAGTAAGTGTGGCAGTGTCCTGGAAACAAGTGTGCTTACCTTTGTGTAACAATTATCTCTGGTATAACTCATGAATGCCTTACCTGCTAGTCAGCCAAGGAAAGGTGTCTAGTCCATTAATCTTAATAACAAATGTACAAATGTAACAGTGAACACCCATAATGATTTAGAACGTAATTCCTGCACTTCACATCCAGTCAAGTTACATCACATCATCCCTGCTAGGCAGACACAGAATGCAGTTCTAAGGCATTTCCTTAGAACATTTTATTAAATGACTTGGTTATTATCCCATGTGAGTATCATATCAAAATGTTGAAAACTATTTTAATGTGTTTTTGTTTTTTGGTGACTATCTTAATTATTTTCAGGAGGTTTGGAACATCAGTAATTGGAAACCAGTGGAATCAGATAGGAAAACAACTCCTAAAAAGTGTGCCTGGGTTATTAAAATGAGCATAAGCAAAATGGACAACATTCTACATTTAAAAGCAAAAGAAATAGCTAATGAAATATACACTTGTCTGTATATTGATTCCACCTCACTCCCCAGACATGATACAATAAAGCACACTAATAGAAACAGTTTGCATTTCAGTGATTCTTATTAAAACAAATATTGATCCAGCATAAAAAGGGAATAGAATCCTTTTATTAAATCATAACTATCAAGAATTAAGTCAAAGCATATCACATTTCTCAAGTCACCTCTGTGAACATAATAGTAAGCAATTCTCTCTGTCTCTCATGGTCACAAGCATACAAAGATGGCTAGACTCTTATCTTACCAATATTCGAACATGAATAAATTGCATGAACTCAGTTCACCTATGAAATTAAGCACCTACTGCTGTGGCTTGCAGATGAATTTGGAATAGGGTATTTTTAAAGACATATTATTTCTCTCTAGAAATTTCACTGTCCAATTACGCAGATTCCCCTAGAAGCAAAATTCAGTATATACATTGCGTTTAAAAAGAAATCAATTTCTGCCTCCTCCAATTCTCTTTGTAACTTAGGACAGCTTAAATCTGGCAGAAAGTGTTGCGGGAAGGGGGATGGTAATACATCAGCTGGGTTTGAGATGGAAGTAGTCATTTCTGCTCTTACCCTCCTTTTTTATAAGCTACTGAGTTATTATTTGATCTCCCCTCCTGAACATTCTCCCTTAACTGCTTCTCTCAGAAAATCATTGTCATCATTACAGAAATTAAAGATGAATCATTCATCTAGCCTGTTTCTCAGTCAATACAGGATTATTCTCTACCCCACATTTGTTAGTGACTCCTCCAGTTTAATTCTAAATGGGGCTTCCACAATTTCCCTTATAATTCTAATTAAATTGTGTTCCACAATTACCTTATGCTAACTACAAGATACAAGGTGAGTGAGGTAATGTGAGTTATTGGACCAAGCTTTGTCTCTGTCACCGAGAGAAGTTGGTCCAATAACACATATTACCTCACCCACCTTGTCTCTCTACTATCTTGGGACCGACATGGCTACAACAGTACTGTATACAATTACGCTGACTGTGGCATCTTGTGAGCACATCTGGGGTATAATATTAATATTTGTACCTCAGGAATGCCTCAGGGTCCCACTCAGGGACCAGGACTGTGAGAGGTGGTCTGCACACACTTATTTAAAAGACAGACCCTGCCCAAAAAAACATGCAATGTAGGTTACAACAGAACACAGCAAGGAGATGAAGCAAATTAAAGATTAGGAAGTGTGGAGAAAGAAGCTAGGTGGAGAATGAAGCAGCAGTAAAATAAACATGTATTAGCACAGTGCGTATTAGTCATGATTTGCCACCTGCTAACTCTTGTCAGCCTGCAGCATCTTGTAGTGTATGTATGATCACTGTCATCAATAACTTATACTGCTTCAGCTCTGCAGTATTCTTCAGTGAATGAGGCAAGATTCACAGATTCTCAAATTAGGTGCTAGCAGAATTGGGATCTATCAGTAACTGGTTTTTGTTTCTTATTATTTTGTTGTTTCATTAACACTGTCCAGAACATGTATGAGCTACAGTAAAGTCCTCAGCTACAAAATATATCCATTATTTTAGTATTTTACACAAGAAACACAGGTGCTGGTATCAGCTGAAACATGTCAATAGTTTATAGAAATGGAGCCCTCAGACTGTCTATGTGCTGAACATAAACACTGGCACTCAACGTGCATGTTTTATTTTATAAAACAGCTCATGGACCTGATTCTATCTCCCCTTGTGAACCCCCAAAATCCACTGGGATCAAAGAGTATTTGGGGTGCTCCAGCAATGCAGGATAGGGCTCTAGCAGATATTAGTACAAAAGTAACAACTGAGATATCATTCAGTATGTTCCTCACATACAATGCTACCCTACTGATTCAATTGTGTTTGGGTACTTGTATTTGTGACACAGTGATTATCTTCTTTTAATTACCTTCAGAGTGGTAATCAAAACAAACTGACATATCTGGTGATCACATAACAGAGAAAGCACAGGACCATTAATTCGATTTCAAAGAAAAACAAACACATCAGAAGAGGTGTATAGTTTTTACTATTATCATAATTATGGGATATTTACATAAACTTAATCACAATAAAAATTTCCATTTGATTAATGCCTGATCCTATTCCCATTGCAGTCTATGGCAAGAGTTTTGTTCCCACTGAACCCAGTAGCATAAACAAAATCACTGAAGGCACCAGGAAGGCTCCCACTGACTTTTGTGGGCTTTGGATGAGGCCATGAAAACTTGCCATATAAAGCACATTCGTATTAAAAGAAAAGTATTAGAGTAATATTGCCCATTAGTGCCAAATGTGATCCTGAGTTTTGTGATGAATGAACCAAACTTCTGCCAACCAACCTACAGAGCAAAAATTATTTGAAGACATTTTTTGGTCAGTAATTTTATATATCAATACTTTTGAAGAAAAGTTACCTTGTTCAAGAACCACCCACAAATGGGAATAGAAGCAAAATTTGTCAAAAAAAATCAGCTCTAGAAGAAATCCACCAGTCTGTGAACTGTACTGATCTGTGAAAGAACTTTGCCCTTGGCTAGGCCCGTTAGCTTCTCTAACTGCGGTCAGGCAACCAATTGTAACTGTCATGACTTTGTTAGGGCCTATGGACCCAGTTTGCAACATCACACAGTTGTAGGAAAGCTATTCCAGGTCAGGAATCCTTCTTTTGGGGAAGCATAATGACCCCAATTAGGGGGTGAGGATTAAATAATAGAGCAGAGAGAATAATTTATTTTATGGTTCTAGGGTTAAAACAGAGGAGTGGCGGGGGGGGAGAGGGAAGAATTTTTGGGTGGCTTTTTCTGTGTGGGGGTTAACTGAAGAAAAAAAAATCTTATTGTGTCAAATGAAACATTTACTGTGACCTCAAAGGCTTATGCAAGGGAAACTTGCATTCCTCAGGAGGGTGGTCACATGAGAGTGACCCTCCATTTTAACCTCAGAGTGACACTACCACTTATGTCAGCAAAACGTATGTCATTCAGGGGTGTGACAAAACCACCCTCCTGAGCAACATAAATTTCCCTGGCATAAGTGGCTGTGTGCTTGTTGGGGTGGTTTAATTATGTCAACGGGAAAGCTCTCTCTCATCAGCATAGAGAGATTACACGTGAGATCTTACAGCAGCACAGATGTCAAGTCTCTAATGTAGACATAGCCAATTTTTTTTCAGTTTTTCATTATGTTTTGAGAGATTTTCAGGTGTTTCACTTTAAAAAAAATAAACTAAATTTCAAAACAAAAAGCCATTTCTAAATGGACAAAGCCAACCATTTCAGCTTTAAAAACAAACAAAACAAAACAAACAGCTTTCTCTATTTTTTTCACTGAAACCAACCACTGAATTCTGCCTGACTTCACAAAATGGTTTGATGCCCTAAAAACGAGGCTTTTTTTTTAAAGCAAATTTACCATTTGCCAAAAAAAAAATTGCCTCAGCTCTAGTGAACACTTAATATCTATACAGCGCTGTGGAGATTTTAAGTGCTATGTGTTATCATTTATGCTTTATTTAGAACAAATTAATTTAAATACCACCCTTTGATGCTCTGACCCATCTGCCACTCAAAATATCCTGTCATCAGAAGACCTCTCAATTGAACACTGGGGAGACACTGCTAATATCAGCCAGGCAGATACATCCTGCCTGCTGCTATAAAATAACAATGGAAATAAGAGAGTATATAGAGAAGAATGCACACAGAGAAAAGGAAAATGAATCTGAGATGGGCGCAAACTGAAATCTTGGATGTGGACTCCCTTGTAACTTTGGCAAAATATAAATCCAGAGCCGAACTTCATAACAACAGTGATCAGACATCCTAATAATAACAGATGTTCTGTACCGATATTAGAGGATTTGTCTTATAAATGCAATTATTCCCTTCCCCCACCCCAAGTTGGGACACTTTCTTTCACACTTGCTATCTGGTCACACTATTCATAGCAGACCTCTATTTCCATAATAGGGTGAACACTGGACCAGGCCCCTAAGGTTGGATAAATTTCAGTCTTCATCCAAGCTATTTGGTGTTCAGGCCCATCTCCAGTATGAATAGCAGAAAAGAGAAGATGGGAAGACCAAGAAGTTAGGAGGACACAAGCATGCAGAGAAGAGAAGAGACAAAGAAGCAAACCCGATCCTGGTCTTTGCAGACCTGTGTGCAAACTATGGTGCAAAGTAACAGACTTCCCCACCTCCTCACAATCTCATCTCACTTGACTAGGACTCTACTTTACTTCATAAAGAAATCCAAATCCAACTACAATTTAAACGGTATGGAGTTACAGAGGCAACACAGGAAACTTGCAAGAGTTCATCTATGGCATCAGTATGATTTAAGGAGAGGACTTAATACAGGGAGTGCTGGGAATGTTAAAATCCAATAACTGAATGACACAATATTTTATATAGATCTTCCAAAGGCATCCTGCTGCATCTCCTAATGTGATTTGACATTTGACTTGTGGAGTACGTACTGTTCATAGTCATTAGAAAGGACAGTACATATTGTAGGGCTAAGGGATTGGGCACTACAAGAACTTACCTGTCTTTCAACCAGAATAGTATGTGAAAAGTGGTCTGAAATTTCTCTCACATTTTTGCACTAGAAGCTATCATATCTGGTATCACCTTAGAAGTCATTTAACTCTATTTGTAGATTTAGATAGAGGGGGGAGAGAGATAATTTTGAAAGGTTCCCAAGAAGACATTATTGATTTTAAGGAAATAGCCTAACCAGAACTTAAAAGACAGAGTCCCTTCAATGTATTTATATGCTAGCTCTGAATCAGAATGCTTAGAGTTATATAATATAGTAGGCCATGTCTGTCCTCTGGCAGTTCACAGTAGTTTGAAAAAAAACAGATAGGGTTTATATGGAAGATTTTAAAGAAAATGGGAGAGGAGCTGACCTTTTGTTAGGCAGTAAAAATGATAACAGTGTACTTTATGAGAAAAATGTCTCTCCCAGTGTTTTTCTAATACCTGTATTTTCCAAAGTGGCTAGGTTAGGGATAAACCACAGAGGGTAAGCTTAGTGGTTAAATGATAAGATTTAGAAAGGCTCAGTTCCCTAAACCCACATGTTTAAATTCCATAGTTTAATTTTGGAGGAGACCTTTACTATGATGTCCAGTCTGCCCTACATAGAGAGTCCATAGAACTATTCATAAAATCAAGTTATTTACCCAGCATCTTTGTGTAAAACTTCCCTACATGAAAGGGGAGTGTTTCAGAGATGGAAGCATTTGAATGGTGGGTCTGTACATACTTAGCAAGGCCCTGTGGGATCTTTCAGGATGAAAGGTGCTGGATAGATATAAAAAATGTTAGCTTGTCTGTATCTATGAAACCCAGCAATCCCATAACAACCATTTTGATTAAAAGCTAGATAACCCTCTTTTTGTACCTGGGATAATTACAAGACCATGGAATGTGATAATGTACATTGCAAAACATATCTCTGAATGGCCTTGCTGGAAGATCCCACCCTCATCTGAGTCTGAAATCACATGTGTGTCTTGCAAAATGTGTGACACTGTAAGACCCTAGACAGCTGAAAAAAATGTGGAGAAAAGCCCTTGTTATTACTTTACTTTTCTTTTGATCTCTTTGTCTCATTTAGATGTAAAGATTTGTCTCCTGACAGATTAACATTCCTCTAGAAGAGCTATAAATTCTGGTGTGTTCTAAAGAAAGTAGTGCCCTAAAATGATTGAGACACAGGAAATGAACTTGGATGATCCTGCTCAATCTATGAAAAAGTTTTATTTAGTGCCAGCTTGTGAAATTTCATTAATAAGATATAAAGTGAGCAATCAAACCCAATGATGCTTCAAAACCTTCCTTAAATCATCCCGTATAAAGGAGAGCTGCCCCTAATTTACATTTTATTATGCATAGCATAAAGTCTACAGCGGTAAATTTGGCACCTTCTGAATGATTTGGTAGAAAATAAGATATAAAATGTGTAAACTCTATAAATGCAATTTTAATATTCAATTAATTAATGGCGACTGAACCGAGTGCTACTCCTGCTAGCAGCTATTTCTGGTATGTGTTTGGGTTCCTGTAGTTGTTTTGGATTTGTTTTTTTTGTTTGTTTGTTTTTCCTATGTGGTTGTGTACCCAAACTGTGTAAAGCTACTATTCCCTCCAACCATAATGCTGTGTGGCTTGACATTCCACAATATACTTTTCCATACGATGAGGGTGATGCTGAATATGTCCATTTCCCCTGGGTAAGGTATCCCAAAAGGCTTTCCTGGCTAGGTCTTCTGGACTACACCAGCCAAGTTGTCACTCTTTTGTTGGTTCTACAACTACTGATTTGATAGTTGAACATTGTGAACTATAGAGCAATCACATCTCTATTCAGAAAAAGTCAATGCACAATGCCTGGCCTAAGGAGAGAGAAAACTTGCTGAGGCAAATGCAATCAGAGGGTGTATCAGTGGATCTCTAAGTGCCTTGAAGAGGGCAGGATCCGGTGAATCGCCGTGCATTAAAAAAATTAACAGGTTCTATACAACTTGATAAAGGATCTGAACAAGGCTGAAGCAAGCCATCCCACTTTCACTAATAAAGTGTCTTGGCATCTAGAGCATGATAGATGGTGTGTGCATATTGGCTCTGTCACAGACCATGTAAGCCCTCATCTACCAACACTGTCACACCTCAGGTGTGAGGGAAATATGACTACGTTTCCTCTGTACTTGCCTTGTTTTGGGGACAGTCAGGTCTTCAGAGTAACTGAAAGGAGCCTCAGTAGGAAGTGTTCAGTATTATATTACTATTGTTGCCAATGAATAAGTCGGAATCTTGTTACTTTAGTATAATGTTTCTCAACCCTTCCAGATTACTGTACCCCTTTCAAGTGTCTGAATTGTTTTTTGTACCCCCAAGTTTAACCTCACTTAAAAACTACTTGCTTACAAAATCAGACATAAAAGTACAAAAGCTATTACTGAAAATTGCTTGCTTTCTCCTTTTAACCATATAATTATAAAAATCAATTGGAATATAAATATTGTACTTACATTTCAGTGTATTAGTATATAGAGCAGTATAAACAAGTCATTGTCTGTATGAAATTGTGGTTTATACTGACTTTGCTAGTGCTGTTTATGTAGTCTGTTGTAAAACTAGGCAAATATCTAGATGAGCTGATGTAGCCCCTGAAAGAACTCTGCGTACAATCCGGGGGTATGCATATTCCTGGTTGAGAACCACTGCTTTAGTAGAGCTTTATCTTGAGAAATGTTTATTTCTAGATATGCAATGTAAGCCTTTGGCTTGATTCTGTTACTAGATTAGTTTGCCAATTTAGCTATTGTTCTATGCAGTCATCTTTAAGGGCAGGATTAACTCTTTCAGGAACATAATATCTGTTAACGTGTACAATCCAGATTTCAGAAGGGCAGGTTTTTGAGAGTTGGTGGGGAGGGTAGATTTATTTGTTTACATCAGTAACTTTAGTCTGAAGAATTGATATTCCATCAGGAATATCGATGACTTTATAATAAAACAAGCTTTCCCAGAAATTGATTTGTGTTACAGTTTGTGTTAAAACACACAAAGAAAAACAAACAAAACAAAGCCAACTTGCTAGACTCAGAATTAGCAGAAAATGCTAAATTAACTAGATAATGTTAAGTATGGATTGCTCTTTTTCTTACCAAAGCAATTCATTTAGATATTTTAACTTAAAACAGGGGCACTAGAAGAGTCAGAGACATCTTGACAATTTAGTTACTCAAACATTTATAAATTTGCCAATAAAGTGCTATAAGTTCTAGTGATGGATTTCAATGATAATGAAAAAAGTGATCAGAGAAAGGAAAGGAAAGGAAAGATGTCTAGACCAGAGTTTACAGGAAAGAACAATACAGGCATTAATGCTAACTTTGGGTTACTGCAAGCTCTTTAAGACAAGGTGCTGTCAGATAATAGTGATGTGCCTCACTATGATCTGTATGAAGCATATCTGCTACTCTTAAGTATTCCCGATATAATTGAGTAACCTCCCAGAGACTTGTGCATACCAATTTCAGTAGGAAAAGGGGACAGCCAGAGGTATTCGGAAGCTCATCATCTAAAATAGTTCTCTGTCCACTGCACCATATTTCTCAGCTGCAATCTATTTTCTCTGCTTGCTGTTCTAAACTTTCTGACCTTATGGAGTAGATTGCATTTTTGTATTGTACTATACCAATTATCTCCCTTTAGAAAAAATCTATGTCTGTTCTTTAGAAAAACAACTTTCTACAGAGTTCCTTTAGTTTGTCCTTGATTACTGAATCCACTAAAGTTAAATTTAATATTTGTAAGTTAATGATTTTTTTCCTTTATACCTTTACAATATAGAGAAAACGATGCAACCTTTTCAAAAAGGAAGATACAGATTGAGGAGGAAAAGCTGTTTCAAAACATGTCACACATATTGTTTGGCTATGCGGAAAGGACAGGAGACATTTGACATGGGTTTTATCTGCCGGGTAGTCCCAGATGTCTAATAATAAAGTCGCAGCCTGATTAAAGTGTACACTGCAGCTAACCTCATGTTTATTCCGTAATTATCCAGGGGGCTTTTAACAGCTCCCCCTCTTTTTCCATCCAGGTCCCTTCAGCAAATCTATTGCCGTGACCTTACCATTCATCCCCACTCCTTGTAGAAGGGTTAAGATGAGCTATAAGAATGGGTAGTTGACTCCCTGCTGTACCAAACACAGGAGTCCCTAATCACCCCCTGGTCATTCGTTTAAGGAACACCTCTTTTTATGGCCTTTTCCAAGCCATTTATCCAGTCACTGAATACCTTTCCTATGGAGTACCTGCACTGGCCAGTTGCCCTGCACTTAAATAATGAGTTGTGCAATATAGCCTACCACCCATCATACCATGCATGAAAGGAGCCCTTGCTGAACCCACTATGGGAAAGGTGGGGGGAAAAAAAACCCTGTACCCAAGCCAATCTGGTGGCAAGGGAAAAATTCCTTCTCAGCCCCCCTAAAAAAGAAGTGGCTAGTGTAATGCCCCCCCCCCAGCAGGTAAAAACCTGGTATTTTACTGCCTAAAAGGGAGGGGAGGGTGGGTCCTGCTTCAGCCCTGGTCCATGTAAAAAGGGAGACTACAGGGTCTGAGCTGCCCCATTTTAAACCCTGCATTTCCAGGGGTGAGTCAGCAACCACGCTGACCTTTTTTGCAACAATTCTCATCCCCCCCCCCCAGCCATAAAGTACTGTTCCCTTCATTCAGCCAGCCAGCCAGATACACACACACACACACCCTGCTTAAAAGTACAGGGCGATCAATAGAAAAGTCCTCTTACATTCGTCTATTTCAGAATGCTAGGATAAATCCAGCTTAGCTCAGGGATATTATCAATCCTCAAGTATTCTAATGTCTTTTAATCACTTCTGAATTATATTAATTTCATTCACTATTTCTTTAACCTGGCATTTGTCCCCTTACCACAATTGTTTACAATGGGGAAAAATAAAGCTTCTCATCTTGTGGAAAATTGAACCATCAATCCACCCATCCCTGTTTTGTGCTAACTCCCTCCTTTCTTCTGGGGCATGCCATTTTGCCTATATGACTGAATTGAGAAGATGTTTGTTTACAGTTTGCACAAGTTGCTCAACTCACTTCCAACAGCTACATTAAAGCTTACTGGGTTCTTAGAGGTAAAGTTTTTGTTTTGCACAGGTTTACTTGCAAAACCAAGACTTGATTTGTTAAGCACTTCCTCTACTGTATTTTTATGTATTACTTTAACTGTACATGCTTTGCATGAAAAGCATTTCTAAACTGTTTGTGCATTGCCTTACTGTCTCTTTCATTGGCTTCTTGCTTCTTTACATACTTGAAACATATTTATCCTAACTTCCTGCACTCTGCTTTTTACTCTCTGTCTTTATATCTTTAACACTTTATTCTTTAATCTTTCCAGTTCCCCTTCGCTTCAGATATTTTCCCCTTATAGCTCTCTCCTTCTGTCCCTTTATTTTATACCTGCATATTTTTGTCCTAGTGTATTCATTGATAGTTGGAATACCTTCATTTATCTTTCAACACTTCCCATTTCCCGTCTATTTCTTCCCTTCATTGATTTCTCTCATATCCTACTAAAATAAGATCAGTTTAAATTCAACTCTCCTATTACTTTTTTGGTCTCTCATTTTAGTCCAAACTGCAAACTCAGCTAGATTATAGGTACTAATGCTAAGATCCTTCTCTCTACACATTGTTTTTTTAGTTCAGTATCTTCAGTGATGTCTTCTGTTATTTAAAATTAAGTCAAGAGGTACTCTTTCTAATTATTATGAACTTATTTCTAAACAAAGGCAGTGAGACTCAGACAGACATCCTCATTCTTGTCTAGGTAGATGACCTGTTCTGATGATCCACCCAAGGAGGTTGAGGGAACCAAAGGCAGACTTTGTGTTCACAACTGCCTTTTGCTTGCCTGATATGCACAAATACTGTTTTCAGATACTCAGTCATTTGTAGGCACGAATGATTGTAAATGGAATATTGGGGACAAAATTGTTAATTCAAAATTGTTGGGAAAAGAGGTGGTCAACTTTAAAATGAAGTTCCTCTGTGTATATCACTCACTATTAGCCCGGGTTAAGTCCCTGGTTAAGTATTGGAGGAGTACAGGATTAAATGCCCTTTAAAAGATCTTGTTTTAATGGTCTTTTGACAGCCACTATCTTTCATCTTTTGCAGTTTTATTGTCATTGGTGGAAACCTACCCAGGCACTGATGCACTCTAAACAGTATGCTCAATAATGAATATATCACTTTCTCCTTCTATAAGAAGAGAATAAGCCTTCATCGTGGACATCACAATGTTAATTCCACTACTGCTTCTGATTTCTATTTCTGCTCCTGACCTGGGAAGCATGGCTTGAGCCAGAAGGATCTAGTCCATCCCATTAAATGACAACAGCGCAATGTTACCCACAAGGACTTTTATGCAATAAAAACGAAAGGAATAACAAAGCAGCTGGAGCTGTGGAAGTGTAGGTAGCTGTAACAAGGATTAAATAAAAGAAACAATGAGATTAAAGGGAATGTTTTAAACCAGGGCCAGTAGGAAGACTAAAACTGAACTAGAAAGAAAATAGTGCAAGTGCAGGTATATGGATGTTTGTGCTACTGTAGCTGGTCTTTTTTGTTTGTATGTTTGTTTTGTTTTTAAGCTTTGCTATAACCTATCACTTCTTAGTCTGCTCTACTATTGAAAGCAAATAAGGAAAATGGCTGTTGGCCAACATTTTACAGTTAACCTCAGTGCATATTCTTACAAAGCAAAATGGAGAATGCATTTGTAGGCTGCTTTTCTTCTACTAGCATGAAGCAGAAACAGAAGAAAATTCTTGTGGGTCAGCATTTCTCAAAGGAGCATTCAATCTGCTCTGCTTTCCACAGTGGGGTGGACAATGTGGTCAGCAGACTGTGGGGTCGCAATATTCATTCATTCTTGCTATTATTCTCTTAGTTGTTCTTGATTGGATTGATTGCTTTCCTTAGAACTGTAAAAACATAGAAGCAGATCAAGAAGTCTTGCTTTATTATGTTCACGATGAGTGCCACAGGGTTAATATTTAGGATTGTTCTTTATAAGTGTATTATGAAACTTTTTTTTTTTTAGAGTGAGCTTATTTCTGATGGCATTGGATTTTTGAAAAGCATTACATTATTTTTATAGCAACAAGCTTCTTTAGAGCTTCATTGTAGTAGCTTAAATAAGAAATTACTTCTCTCACAAGAGAAAAAACAATTAGGTTTTAATAATGGATAGAGGGCTAAAAATTCAGATTTTGATCCCAAGCCCATCTAATTCAGTAGGACTTTTGCATTGATTGATTTGCATCAGGTCTTCACATCTGTACAAGGACTAGAGCAGGGGTCGGCAACCTTTCAGAAGTGATGTGCTGAGTCTTCATTTATTCACTCTAATTTAAGGTTTCGCATGCCAGTCATACATTTTAATGTTTTTAGAAGGTCTCTTTCTATGTCTATAATATATAACAACTATTGTTATACGTAAAGTAAATAAAGTTTTTTAGATGTTTAAGAAGCTTCATTTAAAATTAAATTAAAATACTGAGCCCCCCAGACCAGTGGCCAGGACCCGGGCAGTGAGAGTGCCACTGAAAATCTGCTCGCATGCCTCCTTCGATACACATGCCATAGGTTGCCTACCCCTGGACTAAGGGGTGAAATATGAAGGGTTATTTTTGATTTGGTAAGCAAACTGTCATTTTAACTGCTTGAAAGAAAGAAATACATTACAAAATGGGTGAAGCATATTCAGGGGGATTGTACTGAGGATGAGAGAGAAAAGCAAGAATGGAGAACATGCAGGGTCAGGAATACAGAGCCCTCACAATGATAAGGGAAGAGAAGACCAGGGCGAAATTTTGTACTTTCACCTACACTCACTAAGCTATCCCCCACTGGCTATTTATTGTAGTTTTACTTTTTCTAAAGCTTTGCAGAGAGAAATTCCATGTTAGGTCATCTGTTGGCAGCCATTGCTTTTGTGTGTAAAAATGAACTTCAATTTTTAAAGAATATTGTCATATATGTCAATTTTACTGAAGTCCAGTTAATTTTATAGGCAGGAATATTGTAGGTCACAATGTATTTCCTCTTTGTTTTTTTCAGCTTCAGTTTCAATGAACTGACTGTTTATTCATCATAGGGACAAGACGGGTTAGGAGAACCTGTGCCCTTGTAGGGTTTATTTTAAATAACTTCCATGCCCATATTTATTTTGTTCTTTTTTCACACTCCATACCTGATCTTGAAAGCACCTTCAACCAGAGTTGCAACATCATTAATATCGCTGATATCAATGGAAGCTGACTACACCAAATACATCACTGAAAGTTCTCTGCATTTTGCCAAAGTCTGGCTCCTAAATATTTCCATTTTTAAAACTGGGCTCAAGTCTATTCATATTGAAGTCGATGAGAGTTTTGTTATTGATTTCAGAAAGAGTGAAATTGGGCCCCATCTATAAAAACCACATATGCCTGTAATTAAGTCTCTTTTTCCTCAACAGATCTGATTTACACTTTTTATGGACCTGTGGGTTCATAATAAATGATTTTCTCTAATGAGTTTTTACCTTGCACTTATGTGCATTTAAGTATTATTGTTAATACAATACATTTTATTTAGCCTCATGTAGCTCAGTTACTCAATTAGATTAGATCCTTCTGGAAATCTTGCCAGTCTGTGTTGCCTTTATTATTATTTTTTCAGTTATCAGCTAATTTCACCATCCCCTCCACAGATCAATAATAAATACACCAAAGAATGTCAGTCCTGATACTGATATCCAGAGTACTGGCTATTAACTACCTTCCCCTCAGAGAAAATTATTTGCAGTTTCCAGAAAAGTATTTCGTTTAATGTAGGTTGCCTGCCTAGTATGTCATATTGACAACTCAATGCAAGTCACACAATTACATCATGTAACTTTGTATCGTTTGACGTGGTTGAGGCAACATAACATATAATATCACTGTTTTAATGCATCCACTGGAAAATTTAAACATTGCTTTTTCCAAGGAGAAAGAAACCCCCCACTATCTTTATTTTTTCTGCCCCACTCCGTGAACAAAGGGGGGGAAAAAACCTATCTATCTATATATCAATACTGTAGAGAATACACTGAGTTGGCAGGATCTACTGTAGACTCATAGACTCTAGGATTGGAAGGGACCTTGAGAGGTCATCGAGTCCAGTCCCCTGCCCTCATGTAGTTGCATCTATACTTATATCACTTTCACCTAAAGCTTTTTGGGCAAACGGATGATCATCATCTTCAGAGTCAGCTTCAGTGCTAAACATATTTCCAGTACTGTAAAATTAAGAGGCTCTGTAGATATATTACTACATGAGATTACATCTTCTCCTAAAACAGAGTGCTTACTTACAAGAATGTTGCCCCTATATTCTGACATACCAAGAACCCCCCATTCAGTTCTTCCTAACCAAAACTTTCTTAAAATAAATTACAATGTATAAGACAGGCACATTTTTCAGACATTCACTTGAATCACCGTAATATTATAAGGATTCTTCCAATACAGGTAATGCCTGTTTTTATTGTAGGGTCTTGACTATTGCAAAGGATATCAGGAGTATGCAATAGATTGCATATATTGTGGCCAGTTTGCATTTCTCATTTCTGTCTTCCATTTTTTCAGTTGTGAAAGTACAGGTCTATCATTATACTAAGATGATAGAAGAAAAAGAAAAGGAACTAATTTATAGCCAATTATTTACAAAGAACTAAACTTAGTATTCAGAAGAGAGATTAAATTTAATGTAGGCAAGAATCAACTTCTCTGGGTGGGAGGAAGTCCTTAAATGGCATGGAACTGAATCTGAGAATGACAGTGAGCTAAAACAATGAAATTAGACTACAGTGGTAATTTATAATAATAACCAGTCTCAGCTGAAGGTGAACCATGAGTTGACATGGACATTCACTGATGGGCAGATGGGAAATATGATTGACTGAGTTAGTTGTCAGGGTAGATTAATGTGTGTTATTACTTATGACTCACACAGAAAGCTGGGCTGTGACAGAATACCACACTACACCAGGATGATATTAGGGAAAGACTTGTAATGAAAGATATCAAATAGGAAAAATGAGAAAACCAAGGTCTTTGGAATAGGAAGGCTCACACAGTGATCCTTAATTGAACACGTGAAGAGAATAGACAATAGAAGACTGACTTGCTTTATAGTGCAGGTTGGCTGTAGAAAATAAATAAATAAATAGCATGTCTAGTTAATGTGAAAAAGTTAATTCAACTGCCATTTCTGCTTCAACAGCTTAGCTTTTATTTAATAAATAAAGGGTTAAAAATAATGTTCTTGGGTGTTATACTTCTTGAAAATAGAAACATGTTGAGCACAATGAGTTAACATAGGTCTCTCACTATGCTAAAGTCCACTCGTGCAGTCTTTGCTGCTGTCAAAAAGCAGTTTTGCATAAGTCAAGACTATAGGGTTGAGCCGTTAAAATATAACTACAGTTTTGTTCGTATTTTTTACTTTAAAAAATGTACAGAACGAAAGCTAGAGAAGTTCTGCACAGAGTTAAAGCTACAGATTGTTCCTTTATAGTGACTTCAGGATTTAAAATCCTGCTCAGTTTCTTGTTGCAGTTATGCATTCATATAAGCTATTTCTCTATAAATCATCACAGATGAAAAGCTAAAGAAGGAAATTAATGGGAATGCATTTCACTGTACAGTTAAAACTCATAATGCCCAACCCTGAAAACAGCAAACATTTCCTCTGAGAAATGGCCTCTAGTACTGTACTAGAAATCTTGAGGATGGTAGTTTTGTAACCAGAAGACAACCAAAAGGGGCTTTTGCTAGATAAGGCTCTTAGAAATGCAATGAAATCTTTAGTGAAACAGGTACAAATCATCATTGCTAGTGAAATAACTACTAGCTAAGGGTCAGTAATACCTTGATGCTCACATGTATGATCAAAATACCAGCTGATAGTCCAGCAAATGCCATTTTTGTTGTCTTGCTGTCAATAGTGTTCGTTGTCTTGCTGCTTTCTGTTTTTCTAGCACTTCCAACCTTATGCAATCAAATGTCACGTCTGTGTAACTTGGAAGAATTCAGTTTTATTGAAAATCTCAGGTTAGGAAAGGCATACCACTGGAAAAACAAAGTTAATTTTGGAATATACTTCTCTGTGCAATGGTGCATTCACTGAGCTCATCTGTGAAACGTGCACACAGACTTGTATTAGGCAAGGCTAGAGATTCCGATTGGTACAAGTATGAGGTTACACTAATTCAATGTTTAAAATAGTAAGAAATTTTGGAAGTATACAGGATTTTCCTAGTACATAATTTAAATTGCCAAGTATCTTAGCAACTGTGTACTGACATTTTATGAGAGAGAGAGATGCATTATTTAAAAATAGGAACCATAAATGGCATTGGGCAATGATGGACATTTTACATTTACTGTTTATTTTAAAACAGCTAACATCAGTAAAGACAACAAAGAGAAGAAAAGTATCTGGAGTAGAGTATCAATATCTGATTTTACAACAAGCTAGGTAAGAGCAAACTTCATTATTAAGGCGAAAGAATAATATAACAAGCAATTTTTGACTGGTTAAAGAAATTTGCCATTACACTTATGCAAGAATGGGCATTTTGTTATTCATTTATTTCATTTTGTTGTCATTTTAGGGCTGTGTGTAAAAACATCATAAACTAATCTCCAGAATTATTCCCTTTCAGCAAAGGAGATAAGCAGAAGAGGAGGGAAAAAAGGAGTGTTGAGAGTAAAAAGAGAACCAAAGAAAAGCCTGAGAGGAAAATAAGAGGATAGAAGAGGAATGATAGTAGAGAGAAGATGGAGGGGATGGGCTGAGGAGATGGGAGAGGCATTGCAAAAAATGGGAATTTAATTTATTATTCTAATATTTCAAAAATAGGGACCATATATCTACAAACTTATCTTTGTGTTTTTTCTTGCAAAACGTTATTCATAACATAAAAATGACCATGCTGGGTTAGAACAATGATCCATCTAGCCCAGAGTTTCTCAAAACAGAGGTTGTGGCTTGTGTAGGGAAAGCCCCCTGCGGGTTGGGCTGGTTTGTTTACCTGCCCCGTCTGCAGGTCTGGCCAATCGCGGCTCCCACTGGCCGCAGATCGCTGCTCCAGGCCAATGGGAGCTGCTGGAAGCGGCGCAGGTAAACAAACCGGCCTGGCCTGCCAGGGCTTTCCCTACACAAACAGTGACCCCTGTTTGAGAAACCCTGATCTAGCCCAGTATCCTGTCTTCTGACAGTGGCCAGTGCCAGAGGCTTCAGGGAGGAAATGAACAGAATAAGATGATTCATCCCTTCCCATCCACTCCCAGCATCTGGCAATCAGAGGCTTAGGAACACCTGGAGCATAGAGTTGCATCCCTGGCCATTTTGGCTAGTAAAAATTGATAGGTCTATCCTCCATGTATTGATTTGATTCTTTTTTGAACAAAGTTATACTTTTCATCTTCACAACATCCCTTTGAAACGAGTTCCACAGATTGACTGTATGTTTTGTGAACTACTTCTTTTTGTTTGTTTTAAACTCGTTGCCTATTAATTTCATTGGGTGACCCCTAATTCTTGTGTTGATATTTACAATTTCACAATTCCCTATTCACTTTCTCTGTACCATTCATAATTTTATAGGCCTCTAACATATCACCCCCCACCAGTTGTCTCTTTTCTAAAATGAACCATCCCAGTCGCTTTAGTCTCTCCTCCTATGGAAGCTGTTCCATACCTCTAATCATTTTTGTTACCCTTCTCTGTACTATTTCCAATTCTAGTATATCTTATCTGAGGTGGGGTGACAAGACCTTCATGCAGCATTCAAGGTGTGGGAGTACCATGGATCTATATTGTAGCAAGATGATATTTTTTCTGTCTTTCTATCTATCCCTTCCTTTCCTAATAGTTCCTAACATTGTTAGCTTTTTTGACTGCCACTGCACACTGAGCGGATGTTTTCAGAGAACTATCCACAATGATGCCAAGATCTTTTTCTTGGGTGATAACAGCTAATTTATGTCTCATCATTTTATATGTATATTTGGGATTATTTTTTCCAATGTGCATTATTTTGCACTTACCTGCATTGAATTTCATCTGCCATTTCGTTGCCCAGTCATTCAGTTGAGTGAGATCCTTTTGTAATTCTTCACAGTCAGCTTAGACTTAATTATCTTGAGTAATTTTATATCATCTGCAAATTTTGCCACCTCAGTGTTTTCCCCTTTTCAATATCATTTATGAATATGTTGAATAGAAGAAGTCTCAGTACAGATCCTTGAGAGATCCTACTATTTCTCTCTCTCCTTTGTGAAAAAGGAGCATTTATTCCTATCCTACTGATCCATGAGAGAATCCTCTCTCTTATCCATGATTGCTTACTTTGTTAAGAGCCTGTTTGAGGGACCAACATGCTTGTTGACTTCCTCAAATAATTCTAATAGATTGGTGAGGCATGATTTCTCTTTGCAAATCTGTGCTGATTATTCCCCCACATATAACATTTATTTGTGTGTTTCATAATTCTGTTAATTATTATTTTAACCAATTTGCCTGGTATTGAAGTTAGACCTACCAGCCCATAATCTCCAGGATCACATTAGGAGACTGTTTTAAGAAATCAGCGTTATATAAGCTACCCTCCAGTCATCTGGTACAAAGATTGATTTATGCAATAGGTTACAGACCACAGTTACTAGTTCTGGAATTTCATATTTGAGTTCTTTCTGAACTCTTGGGTGGGTATCATCTGGTCCTGGTGACTTATTACTGTTTAATTTAACCATATTTCAGCCAAAACCACCTATTTCCCCTAAAATTATTGATACTTTTAAACTTCTTTAAATTAATATAATCGTACACAGGCAGGTCTTCAAGAGAAAGGAGAATGAAAAAAAAGGGGAATTATATGAATAAAGTAATTTTAAAAAATAACTCTGTTTTGCTTTTATAATACAAAAGTGTGTTGTAGAGTCCATGTTCTCCAACTCTAACAGCAGGCAGCAAGCAAAAAATAGCTGCTCTTTTTTCTTTTAAAGAGCATTTCTTTTCCAGTTGATTTTGGGAACAAGTCCTTTCATATTCAGGGTTTTTTCTCACATAGAGCAATGTCCCATTAACATCAAACACATACATGTTTATTTTGACAAGATTTTCAGAACTAAGTGATGGGTAGCAAACCTTGAAGAGATTGAAGTGTTGTCCCTGTCTGTACAATTTTTCATTCTGTATAACAGGACGCGTCTAGAGATGCAAGTTTCAATGTCTTTTTAATCTTAAGTTTTCTGTTTCTAAGAATGGAAAAACCCTGTTTCTGATTAAAGATGTACCAAGACTTGATAGAAAGACTATGGTAGAAAGTGGAATTAAATGCTTTTGTAGCAGCCTTCTGTAGTAAACACCTTCTAGTAAAGAATCTCCAAAAACTCACAAGAGCAAAGCAGGCATAATTTGACATAACTAGTCATTCAAAATGTATGAATTATATCAGTATGTGGCCAAGAGGAGGTAACTATTTTATATATCTCTATATATATTCATTAAAAGTGAGTTTTGGCTCCATAATTTATGCAGTGAGGTGCTGTGTAAAAGGTTCAGTCACAGTAGAAAAACTTCAGTACATCCCAGGAGGTATATAGAAGAATTTCAATAATGTGCTACTTCAGTTTCTCTAACGTTATTCAGTGTTTGCTAATACAAGCTAAACATGACTCATCTAGATCACCTTTCAGTATCAAACATTTTCAAATTAGAGACGTATTTGTCTTGTAAATATGTTTTATTAGCTTTAAATATGAAGAATTTCCATAGCTAACAGAATGACTGTGAAAATGTTGTCTTATGGCAGTTGAGAACCATGCCACAATGCGTGAAACTATGAACATATATATTGATTTTAGGAGAACAGTAAGAATAACTAACTTCACTCTCCCGTAAAATAATGGAGCAAATATTAAAGAGAAAATGAGCATTTACAATGGCATTAATAAGCAGCATAGGTTTAAAGGGACAGTTCACTCTAGAAAAAAATCTCTTTTCATTAAGCTACAAATGTCCACGATTCTCATAACATCCCCTGTACAGACCCAAATTCATTCATCTGAAGAACAAATAAACAAAGAAGTTGCACTTATGGGCTGATAACTCAACCTGGCATCCTAGGTAAGTGTTCCACAGTGAAGAGGAATGTGCTGAGCCCAGACATTGAAACTAAATACGATACATTTTGAATGTTAATGAGATCAATTAATCTTTATAAACCACTCTGTCCAAATTCCAGAAAATGTCTGTCAAAGTTTTATTTTAATAATTTATTATTTTAATACTTTGAATAATTTCTCCCCCCCCCAGTGCTGGATCCATCTCTAGTTGTATGTTTTATATAAAACAGTCTCTATATATAGCTATAATGGGATAGATAAAAGTCAACGGGGAGTTGGTCAGTTAGCTTCCCTGAGGTGCTTTAGAAAATCCCAACCTCACTGGCTGTAATATCTCCTTACTTTACATAGCCTTTTGCATTAGAGGATCCCAAAGAACTTTAAACAAATTTATTTATGGTATTTTGTAAAGTGCTTATCAGCGTAGTATTTTAGCACCTCACAAACAGTAAATGTATGTAGCGTCACAAATTTTTTATGGACAAATTATATAAGCCACTAGAAACTAAAGTTTAATGATTAAACATTATCTATAACACTGTAAACTCAATTCTACTCAGCTGATTATAATACTAGCAGTAACAATTTTGAATTGTAGCATTGTAACATATGTGGTCATGTCTATCACCTAATATTTTAAATAGAGGAATAAGTCCAAAGAATATATTCCCAATAACATATCACAGAATCTCTGTGATCCAAAAGCCTTGCCTGTGTAATTATTTTAAAATTTACTTTGTTATCTCTACAGGGACGACACATTGATCTGATGGGAGTATTAATAGTTTTGGGGGGATTTTGTGTTCCTCAATGAATATACCAGAAGAAAATAGTTCCAAGAAATCAATAGCAACTTTCCCACAAAGTATCAGCAATAATATAGGTCTCTCCATACATAAAAACCTACCAAACAACTGCATTATTATTATGAGCTAAAAGGATCTAAGCCATTCAGCTGACACCTTTAACAGAAGAGAAGACTAGAGAGAGAAATAACAATATAAGTAATATAGATCTGTGCTGAACCTGTTTGGCCTCAGGGCATCACTCATGGTCCTTCAGCAGAGAGGATAAGCAGTAGAAAAAATGAAACTTAAAACTGGCTGACTTTCTGCTAACCTGAGAAGCCTGTCTAAATCTATGACTCAGATTATTTTTTTGCATATTAAATTACGTGAGACAATTCCAGCTGGATTCATCAATGTATTTATAACTCAGCCATAAAATTTTGTTTCAAGATGAAACTTGGCATACAAGATCTCAGCCCAACAGCAAGTTTTGAAAAACAAAAGCTGAAAGGGGGAAAAATAAACAAAAAGATAAGTGTGGCAGATTTTTAAGTTGTAGGACTGGAAAGAAACAAAGTTGGACTGATACATAATAAGTGTGAATCCTGGTTGTTCCATAAAAGCTACAGCACCACTTCCCCTGAAGTGTTAGCATAGCTAGGGCACCACACATGAGAGGACAACATGCATTATTTCTCACACTCTGAATAGAACTCTCATGGCTATTACCAACAACCACCATTGTCAGAAAAGGGAATGTTAAAAAGCTCACTGAAGCGAATGCAAAAGTTTTTGTTTTAGTGGTACACAGTATCTAAAATACGACATGCTGAAGAACAAAAGGGTAATTAATTTCTCTAAAACAATTGTGGAGATAAAAATTGTAAATTTTACTGTGTATGATGGCTGAAAGATCAACAAACATTCAAAGGGGATTAAAGATGATGCATGTTATATAGAAGTAGCGGAGGCTAGGTTAAGCAGAAAAGAATCAGATGCTCTTAAGACATTTCTAGACTATAGCATTCTGCAGTTTCTGAAGCAGTCTAATACTTAGTTCAATAGGGCTTCAGTGCTTGGAAGCCGAGTTTAATATAGGGTAAGACTATGAAAGTTGTTTAAGAAGATGAACAGCTGCTGAAGATGCGTCCTGTGGACCATTTTCTGTTTCTTAAATGCATTCTTGGAACATTATTAAACTAATTTATTAAAATTTCAGACTTTCACCAACATGGATTTAAACCTAACAAGTTGACCAATCAGCAAAGTTGCAGGATGCCTTGTTGAATACTTTATACTGTTCTGGCAAGGGAGTTTTCATGGATTCATGCACAGAAAAGAGTGCCAGCATATAATGGTGAACACTATTGTTCATTGAACAATCACAGAGCTGCAGCTTTGCCTGAAAAATACCTAGCATATACTCAGCAAAAGAGAAGGTTCAGAAGAAGTGGAATAGACAACATGAATTTATTGGGTTTGTCTGGTTGTTAATGGGTTTATTGTAACACACCCGTTTCAAATATCTCCCATAAGTAGACTCCTGGTCTGCTGTTCATCAAAAATAAGGAGCAAATAAAGATGGCCTTAAATATGCACACTTCTGTCACTTTGGGTGGACATGTGCCTGTGGGTATTCACAAGGGGAACCTAGAAACTGACCCTTGTGCACTGCTATAGTTAGCAACTGATACTTGGCACCAAAAACAAAGCTAACTGTGCTGTAGGTAGAAATTAAAGTACTTTAAATTCATAGACAAATTTGTTATAACTACTCCGTGTCAATCTGGGACCTTCAGTTATTGCTACTGTGCACAACATGGATTCTCAGAAGTTCCCGGCAGCAATGGGGTAGAATTGAGATACTCCAGTTCCAAAAGAACAGAGTCCTACCCCAAGAGCTAAGAGAGTTTCCTGTAGTTGTTAGCAGCATAAGGGCTGCCACATAATCGGGGCAGTTTGAATTCCATTCGACAGAGGGCAGAAGTGTCATTACATTTCAAAACACTAGAAAAGTACAGAAAAAGCACTATGTACATTCCAGAAGGCACTCAAAAAATATGTTAACTCCAGTGCTAGAGTGATTGATTGTAGCTTTGAAGCTACACATGCCTTGGAATTGAGACAATCAAAACCAAGACTGATGGAAGATAAGATAAGTAGCCCCTCCACTGCAAACAAACTGTGAAAAAAAGGTAAGCAAGGCACTTTGATTAATAATTCATGTACAAAGGAAACAAAACCCGGAAGGTTTTTCCTTCACTCAACTTTTCTTGCTGGAGGCCTCTCAATCTCTGGTAGGCCAGCAGATTATTTCATAGCAGGGAGATAATATCAAGATGATAATGACAGAGGGAAGATAATAGCAATGAGATTAAATAATAAATAATAAATAATAATAATAGCAAAGGAAGATGATAATTGTATAATTTCCAGCAGCCACAAATTATTTAAGATTTGATAAGGCTTCCATGGCTGCTGGAGGAGGTTATTCAGGCAGACCATCTGGCATATAGATGTGGGATATGTCCACCATCCTGCCAGGGATGCAAACATCAAAGATAGACAACAGGGGTGGGATTTTATTTACCAAGAAACATTTTTTGGAGGGGGAAGAGATTTTCTTCAGGCCTAAGAGTCTACAAGAACTACCAGTCTCAGGCCTGAAAACTCTCTTCAGCTGGGTAGAGTGTTTATAGAATTCAAGTTTCTCCACAAGAATAAGATACCTTAGTATTGCCTAATGCTATCTTGGGGGGAGACACAAAGATCCCCAAAGGTGGGAGCAGGAGACTGTATTATTTTCAGACTCGTACTATGACTGCCTCCAATTTTTGACAAACTAAAGAGCTAAAGAGCAAAACATATACATCCTTGAGGGGTTGGCTACTAATAAATCAAGATGAAACCTCAATTTACTATTCATCAAGACAGCAGGTGCTCTGTTTGTTCACTAGGAAAGATTCTCTATGCCTATCTAGCTCTTAATCAGCTTCAAATTAATATGAACACCTATTTAAAACAAGTAAATAAGTTTCAGAGTGGTAGCCGTGTTAATGTGTATGAGCAAAAACAATGAGTTTTGTTAGAGACTAACAAATTTATTTGGACATAAGCTTTTGTGGGCTAGAACCCACTTCACTGGATGCATGAAGTGAAAAATACAGGAGAAGGTATAAATACATGAAAGAATGGAGGTTGCTTTACCAAGTATAAGGTCAGTCTAAATAGATAAATCAATTAACAGCAGGATACCAAGGGAAGAAAAATAACTTTTGAAGTGGTAAGAGAGTGGATCATTACAGACAGTTGACAAGAAGGTGTTAGTAACAATAGGGATAAATTAGTATTGGGGAAATTAAGTTAAGGTTTTGTAATGACCCAACCACTTCCAGTATTTATTCAGGCCTACTCTTATGGTATCCAGTTTGCAAATTAATTCAAGTTCTGCAGCTTCACGTTGGAGTCTATTTTTGAAGTTTTTTTTTTGTTGAGAATTGCCACTTTTAGGTCTGTTATTGAGTGACCAGAGAGATTGAAGTGCTCCCTTACTGGTTTTTGACTCAGATAAACAATACAATTTACAATTGTATTGTGATTGATTAGTGCTTTTCCTGGCAGAATTCCAAGGTAGTTTCCAATGCTAAGAGACTCTCTGCTAATGAGGATACCAGAGTAGGTTATGATCATTCTTACACTAGGGAAAATCAGGAATAACTCTTCAGAGGTCAGTGAAGTTAAACTGATAGTCTAAAAATCAGTCAATGAGATGAGACTCGGGCCTGGTTCTGAACACTCATCAAGATTCATTCTGATGTACTCCATTGGAGGTAAGATAGCTCAGACAGAGTCCATGGGGTTACCCCCATGTAAAATGCATAGAAGCAAGAGTGGTACTGTTTGCAAAAAGAAAGATGATGTCCTGGTCAAATTCCAGTTTAGAGAAGATCTCCTATGTAAACACCACCTCTAGTTTAATTTGAAATGTTCAAATGCTGCAATTCCATGTAGCTACGGTGACATAGAAGTTTCCATTCTTACTTTTTGTTTCAATTGCTCATACCTGTCCAAGAACACTTCCATATATTAGTGTCTCCCTGAAAGGGATTTTTTTTATGCATTTGAAGAAAAAAAATTAAAAAGCCCATCCTCCCTAAAAAAAAAAAAAAAGTCCAACATCTATGAAGATCACCTAGGAAACTGTAGCCAGGTGGCATCATAGGTTAAAGTAGCCTCTGGGTGTTACAGTAGCCTTCTAACCTATGCTGGAAGGCAGGACTCTCACAGATCATTTCAGACAATCAGGAAAATTTAATTCCATAACTGGCTCCCTGTTGCACCTACCCTCCGTAGCCTCCTTTGTTGAGCACGTGAGCACAGGAGAGAATTTGGGCCATTATGTTGAATGCATGCTCTTTCTTACAGTAACTGAAGAGTGTACTGCAATGTGCATGCATAAGGGGGCAGAGTTAATGTTGCGTATGTACATTTCCTGACTTTTTTTTAAAACTATTCATCAAAAATTATTTGTGGCATACAACTAGATTACCCACATTTTCTACTCCTTAAAATGTTTATACTGGAGGATAGTTCTAATAATTTCTTCATTAACTACTCGCCAGCAAAACCACTTACATCTGAAGAATTCTTGTACAAAATCTGTACAGACTCACTACTTTATGCAAGACAGGGAGTATTAAAGATGCTCAGGAAACTTATCAAATTAACTAAATGGATTCTTATAGGCACAGACACCGACATTAGCGCATTTGGAAACTGCTTAAGTGAATACCTTTTCTAGCTCATGTGCAATGTAATCATTACAATAATTCATTTCCTTTTGATCACTATATTCTAGACAAAGTAGGTGTGCAGAGATTACCTGGTAGAAGAAAAATCATGGAACAGTAAGGTAGCATTGGATTATGTGCAAATACACTGGAAAAAAAGAAAATAAAAAGCTGATCCGGAGTCTTATTTTCTATACAAGGAACTTAATGCAGTGCACAAAACAGCACTTGCCTCACAGAACTTGAGTCAACTGCTCTGTCATTCAGGTGAGAATAGTTCCAACAGCAGCAATGCCTGTGATTCCAGTGAAACATGGTGTCTTGAAACTATCCTATTTAACAATAAAGCCATGGTGCAGAACATTCCACAGCACTGTGAGCTCTTTGGGCAGCTTGTTCATTATTTTCCTGTTTGGCCAATACAGCAAAACTAAAATGTTTTACATTCTTGGTCCGTTCCTCCCCTGGGACACACCATACAGATTACCATGTATGTGAGGCTTTTACAGCACCTTTGAAAAAGCAGATTTAAAGTGATTTACATCCTGTATCTGAGAGGAGAGTCAAGTGTTCACTCTTGAGTAATAAAATAGAAGCTTTTAACAGCTGAAGAAAATTGGGTGGTGACAATAAATTTGTACCTGACCAAAATTACAATTTTTTTTAATTTTGAGGTGTGATGTTTTGTGTCTGTTTCACAGCAGCAAGATTCAAAAGTAAGTAATTTAAGATTTGAGAGCTCCCATGGGCCCTCTATTTGTCTAAATATTATTTTTGCATCAAAGCTGTCCAGCTGGCCTCAGCAGGTGCCTGCATTTTACACTGACAGAAACTGACCAAAGACAATTCTCACTATACAGATAGAGGCCAGTAAGTTATTAGTAGTAGCAGAAGTGCTGATGTAGTGTCTAGTAGCCCTACTCACAGATCAGGACTCAGTTTTGCAAGGCACTGTACAAATTCTGAAGAAAAAGACAGTTTCTGTGCCAGAAATCTGTACATTATTCGAAACACCAATTTTCTAAAAATCTGCAGATTTCATTGATAATGCACAGGCATTAGGTTATGTGATGATCAAGACCAATATAATTCTACAGCATTATGCTTATCACTACTCTGATTGAAAATGATTAGATTATCTTAAAGGATAGTCCCTAGGAAGGAGTTCTAAAAACTCAAATTCTTTATTTTCTTCCCTTACCTTACAAGCCTCTGAGGTGCTCTTATGCAGCTCTGTGAGAGAGGATGGGCATGAAATGAGCCATAGAAAGAGTTCAAAAGGACATGATAAATAGTGGGTTTCATAAGGCACTCTTGAAGAGGGAAGAGGTGACGATGGTGGGAAAGGGAGGGAATCCGCAGGCCAAGATCTGAAGAAACAATTGAGGAGTTTACAAAGAGAAAAAAATTGAAAAAGTCAGAGAAGTGCTATATCTTGGAAAACAGCTAATTTTAGGCAATAAGGCTGAAACTGTTAAAACCAAAGCCCCCTAAAAATAGATGTTAGGATAAATAATGGAGGAAAATCAACTCCCATAAATAATGAGAAAACATAACACAAAGCAAGTCTGGTCCTTCAGTCCTGCATTCAGAGCCCAATGAATCATCAAAAACTGGAAGGCAAAACTTGCATTTTTGACATATACAGTTCAGGCATAAGATCATACACGTCCCATAGGTAAACATCAGTGGTAAGTAAAAAAAAGACTCTTTAGTTCACTGGAACTATACAGAGAATTAATTTGGAAATGTTTTCTTGAGGGACATATGTGCAGAGCTGTAGGGAAGCTCGGGGTTGTGCTTTATGAAATGTCACAGTAAAAGCAAAACAAAAAAGGAGCAGATTTTAATAAGTTATGCACATTCAAAACTTGTTCGGAGAAAAAAAATATATAATCAGTAACTACCTGTAAAAAGTCCAAAAGATGCAATAGGCCTACTGGATAGTGCAGTGAGAGAGCAAGAGGACAAGGGAGTTTGTTACTGGCTCAAAAACGATGAAGGCAAGCATCAATATTGCTAATAGCAAAATGAAATCATATTTAAAGAGCTGAGACATGGAAAAAATAGGCATTAGAGCCCTCTTTCCAACAAGGTGCTGTGTGACTTAACCCCTATTCACTTGCAGGCATTCAGTAATTCACACAAACTATTCATGATTGGGCCCAAAGTGAACAAGTGTGGATTGAGTTAGAAGGCAAATTAAGCACCCATTTCCCTTGATCTTGTTATGAAAACAGACTAGCCACTGATGTGGAAATGCAGGAATATGGAGTAAATTAAGGCCAATTAATCCAAATGAAATCTGTGTTAAGACTGTATATAACTGGTTGTCTAGGCAGTACCCCCTTGTAGCCTATTTGGGCATGACTTCCCCACTATGGGTCTGCAAACGGTTGGGTCTTGCCCTTCACAGATCCAGTGCTGAAGGGCTATAGCCCTCCAATTAAGGCACACTGGAGTACAACTCATAGACTCACAGACTTTAGGGTCAGAAGGCACCAATGTGATCATCTAGTCTGACCTCCTGCACAAAGCAGGCCACAGAACCCTACTCATCCACTTCTATAAAAACCCCTATAACTTATGTCCGAGTTATTGAAGTCTTCACATTGTGGTTTGAAGACCTCAAGCTGCAGAGAATCCACCAGCAAGTGACCTGTGACCAGTGCCCCATGCTGCAAAGGAAGGCGAAAAACCTCCAGGGCCTCTGCCAATCTGCCCCAGAGGAAAATTCCTTCCCGACCCCAAATATGGAGATCAGCTAAACTCTGAGCATGTGGGCAAGACTCACCAGCTAGCACTCAGGAAAGAATTCTCTGCAGTAACTCAGATCCCATCCCATCCAACATCCCATCACAGACCACTGGGCATACTTATCTGCTGATAATCAAAGATCAGTTGCCAAAATTAAGTTATCCCATCATACCATCCCTTCCATACACTTATCAAGCTTAGTCTTAAAGCCAGACATGTCTTTTGCCCCCACTACTCCCCTTGGAAGGCTGTTCCGGAACGTCACTCCTCTAATGGTTAGAAACCTTTGTCTAATTTCAAGTCTAAACTTCCTAGTGTCTAGTTTATACCCATTTGTTCTTGTGTCTACATTGGTACTAAGCTTAAATAATTCCTCTCCCTCCCTAATATTAATCCCTCCGATATATTTATAAAGAGCAAGCATATCCCCCCTCAGCCTTCTTTTGGCTAGACTAAACAAGCCAAGCTCTTTGGGTCTCCTTTCATATGACAGGTTTTCCATTCCTCGGATCATCCTAGTAGCCCGTCTCTGAACCTGTTCCAGTTTGAATTCATCCTTCTTAAACATGGGAGACCAGAACTGCACACAGTATTCCAGGTGAAGTCTCACCAGTGCCTTATATAACGGTACTACCTCCTTATCTTTGCTGGAAATACCTCGCCTGATGCATCCTAAAACCACATTAGCTTTTTTAACGGCTATATCACATTGGCGGCTCATAGTCATCCTGTGATCAACCAATACTCCAAGGTCCTTCTCCTCCTCTGTTGCTTCCAACTGATGTGTCCCCAATTTATATCTAAAATTCTTATTATTAATCCCTAAGTGCATGACCTTACATTTTTCACTATTAAATTTCATCCTGTTACTATTACTCCAGTTTACAAGGTCATCCAGATCTTCCGGCATGATATCCCTGTCCTTCTCTGTGTTAGCAATACCCCCCAGCTTTGTGTCATCCGCAAACTTTATTAGCACATTCCCGCTTTTTGAGCCAAGGTCAGTAATAAAAAGGTTAAATAAGATTGGTCCCAAAATCGATCCTTGAGGAACTCCACTAGTAACCTCCTTCCAGCCTGAGAGTTCACCCTTCAGTACGACCCGTTGAAGTCTCCCCTTTAACCAGTTCCTTATCCACCTTTCAATTTTCATATTGATCCCCATCTTTTCCAATTTAACTAATAATTCCCCATGTGGAATCGTGTCAAATGCCTTACTGAAATCAAGGTAAATTAGATCTACTGCATTTCCTTTGTCTAAATAATCTGTCACCTTCTCAAAGAAGGAGATCAGGTTGGTTTGGCACAATCTACCTTTAGTAAAACCATGTTGTAATTTGTCCCAATTACCACTGACCTCAATGTCCTTAACTACTTTCTCCTTCAAAATTTTTTCCAAGACCTTACATACTACAGATGTCAAACTAACAGGCCTATAGTTACTCGGATCACCTTTTTCCCCTTTCTTAAAGATAGGAACTATGTTAGCAATTCTCCAGTCGTACGGAACAACCCTTGAGATTACCAATTCATTAAAAATTCTCACTAATGGGCTTGCAATTTCATGTGCCAGTTCCTTTAATATTCTCAGATGAAGATTGTCTGGACCCTCCAATTTTGTCCCATTAAGCTGTTCAAGTTTGGCTTCTACCTCAGATGTGGTAATATCCACCTTCATATCCTCATTCCCATTTGTCATCCTTCCATTATCCCTAAGCTCCGCATTAGCCTTTTTAAAGACTGAGACAAAGTACTTATTAGATATTGGGCCATGCCTAGGTTATCCTAACCTCCTTTCCATCCTCAGTGTTTAGCGGTCCCACTTCTTATTTCTTTGTTTTCTTCTTATTTATATGGCTATAGAACCTTTTACTATTGGTTTTGATTCCCTTTGCAAGGTCCAACTCTACTTGGCTTTTAGCCTCTCTCACTTTATCCCTACATGTTCTGACCTCACTAAGGTAGCTTTCCTTGCTAATCCCACCCTTCTTCCACTCCTTGCAGGTTTTCTGCTTTTTCTTAATCACCTCTCTGAGATGCTTGCTCATCCAGCTCGGTCTACAACTCCTGCCTATGGTTTTTTTCTCCCTTTCTTGGGATGCAGGCTTCTGATAGTTTCTGCAACTGTGACTTAAAGTAATTCCAGGCCTCCTCCGCATTTAGATCCACAAGTTCTTCAGCCCAATCCACTTCCCTAACTAATTTCCTTAATTCTTTAAAGTTAGCCCTTGAGAAGTCAAAAACCCTAGTCCCAGATCTATTTTTGTTTATCCTTCCATCTAGTTTGAACTGAATTAGCTCATGATCACTCGAACCGAGGTTGTCCCCTACAACCATTTCTTCTATGAGGTCCTCACTGCTCATCAAAACCAAATCTAAAATGGTATCCCCTCTTGTTGGTTCTTCAACTACTTGGTGAAGAAATCCATCTGCTATCACATCCAGAAAAATCTGAGCCCTATTATTCTTGCTAGCACTTGTCCTCCAGTCTATATCTGGGAAGTTAAAGTCTCCCATGATCACACATTTCCCATTAGTGTTTACTTCATTAAATATCAGAGGGTAGCCGTGTTAGTCTGGATCTGTAAAAGCAGCAAAGAATCCTGTGGCACCTTATAGACTAACAGACGTTTTGGAGCATGAGCTTTCGTGGGTGAATACCCACTTCCTCAGATGCATATTCACCCACGAAAGCTCATGTTCCAAAACGTCTGTTAGTCTATAAGGTGCCACAGGATTCTTTGCTGCTTTTACTTCATTAAAAACATTAAAGAGGTCTCTAACCATATCCAAATCAGATCCCGGCGGTCTGTAGCACACCCCAAGCACTATCTCAGGGGAGGCTCTAGTAGCTTTCTTTCTCAGTGTGATTTTTGTCCAGACAGACTCTGTCTTGTCCATTCCATCACTTCTTATTTCTTTACAGTTAACCTCCTCATTGATGTACAATGCTACTCCACCACCTTTGCCTTTATTTCTGTCTTTCCTAAACAGCACATAGCCTTCAATACCTGCACTCCAGTCATGACTTCTATTCCACCATGTTTCTGTTATCCCTATAATATCCGGTATCACTTCCTGCACCAGTAGCTCTAGATCCTCCATGTTGTTCCCTAGGCTCCTCGCATTAGTGTACAGACATCTTAATTTTTGCCATTTGGCTTCACTGACATTCTTTACCTTGTTAGGCACAGACATTCTACCACCAGCATCACCTGTTAGTCTGCTATCTACACTATACTTCCTCCTTATGCCAATTCTTCTGTCCATGGCTGTATCCCCTCTTACTTTGTTTACTTCCCTCTCAAGGTTAAATTCCGGCATGGAGATCTCCTGGACATC
This sequence comes from Gopherus evgoodei, assembly GCF_007399415.2. Classification (NCBI taxonomy): domain Eukaryota; kingdom Metazoa; phylum Chordata; order Testudines; family Testudinidae; genus Gopherus; species Gopherus evgoodei. Next base: position 28,193,317 of record NC_044333.1, read on the forward strand.
TCCCCCAAATTCCTAGTTTAAAGCTCTCTTAATCAGTTAGGCAAGCCTCCATCCTAGAAGTCTATTTCCCTCCTTGCTCAGGTGAAGTCTATCCTGAGAGAACAGTCTTCTGTCCGTAAATGCTTCCCAATGGCCGTACATCCCAAAGCCCTCCTTATAGCACCACTGCCTGAGCCATCTGTTGATCGCCATAATCTTGTTGCACCTTTGTTGCTCTTCTCTAGGAACCGGCAGAATCCCACTGAAGATCACCTGAGCCTCGATTTTCTTAAGTGTCTTCCTCAGTCTGGTATAGTCTCCCTTGATACATTCCAGAGAGTATCTAGCCGTATCATTCGTTCCCACATGAAGGACAATCAACGGATTCTTTCCTGCTCCCGCTAGGATCCTTTTCAGCCTCAGGTCCTCAACCTGTATCTTAGCACCCGGCAGACAGCACACCCTTCTGTTCTCCGGATCAGCTCTAGTTACAGGCCTGTCTATTCTTCTCAGTAAGGAATCCCCAATCACGTAGACCTGCCTTATCCTGGTGACAGTGTGATTCTCCGGTCTATCCCCTGCACCCACTGGCTGCAAGTCCTCTCGATTCCTATTCACTCTTGCAATCCTCCTGGGGCTTATATTTGGTGTTGCCTCCATTGACTCCTCCCCTCCTCTTGTAGGACTATCAGCTCTTCACTTCTTCCTTGCCCTCTTTCCTTCAGCGACCACCTGCTGTGCCCCTTCATTTTCCAACTCTGCAAACCTGTTCCTGAGTTCTATTTCTCCTTCACTGGCCCATCTTTTCCTCTGCCTGGTTCTCTTAGTCACATGCTTCCACCATCCACTTTCCTCACCCTGCAGTCTCTCCTCTGAATTCTTTGGTCCTGCTTCCATCTGCACATCTGAGCTTACCCCTTCAGCCCCCTCTTGTCTGTTCTCCATCATCTGCTCAAACCCCCTTCTAAACTCAACCAGAGTTTCCACCTGCATCTCCAGTCCTCGGATCTTTTCTTCCATCAGCTCTATCAGGCGGCACTTCATGCAGACAAAACTTTTTTCAGGTACCCCCTCCAAGATCATGTACATGCCGCAGCTTCCACATCCAGTCATCCTCATTGTGTCTTTCACTGCTACCTCTGTATCAGTCATAGCCTTCCCACCTAAAGCCTGGTAGTCCATGGAACACAACACAACACAACCCCCCAGCAGGCAACAGACCACCACCCAGTCCCTTAACTAGCCTGTCGGTTCCTCTGTCTTAGTCTCCTCCGCAACCTCCCCCTGGAAACTCCCTCTGAAACTCCCCTGTTTACAGCTCTGTTTGCTGGCTGCTGTGCTGCTGCAGCTGTCTGTGCTGCTGCCTGACTGGCTGGCTACTTTTATAGGACCCCTGCTGGCATGGTACAGTCTAAAACCTAAAGGAAATCGGTGAATTAAAAATCAGGGTCAGTTGGACTTTACTCTTCCGCTCCAAGCTCATTTTCATGTTGTTAGTCCCTTCTCGTCTGTCTTCCTGGGCCTAGTCGTCCCATCTACAAAGAGGCTCGTCTAGGTAGCAAGCTGTTTTATGCTCTTTGCTGGTACCAGACATCCGTCATTCAGGAACTAGCAGAGCTCTGCTCTCTTTCCTGGTCAGCCTTGAACTGGACTAGGTCTCTTCCTTTTAATTCCCCCTCTCCATGCCTGACATTGGTGGCAGGTGTAGCGGGGTGGGGTAAACCGAGTCCACACACTGTCTTTAATCCCCTCATTGCCTATATGGGGCCTATCTGTCCTGTCACATAGTGCAACGCTCATGGAAGCCTTTGGTCCAAATATTAGAGTAATGTAAATGTTACTTTGCTTTGTAAAGTAAAACACTGGGCCTGATTCACCTCACATCATTTACCAGTGTAAGCCAGGAACCACTCCACCGACGTCAATGGAGGCACACTAGTATAAAAGAGGAGAATCAGCTCAGTCGGGTAAAAATCACTCAGTAAGTCACTTGCATTAAATTGACTTTCAGTGGTTTATTTTTCTCTCAGTTTCACCAGTGTATAGCTGGAGTAACTTAATATATAAGTGAAAGGAGTTACTCCATATCTGTTCTAATGATAGCAGAATTTAGAACAGAGAGTGTCACATATACAGCAAAGGGGCAAAAGTAGAGAAGTGTAGCAAGAACAGCAAATAAGTGAATGTAGGATTTAAAAAACAAAAACAACCAACCCTCCCATTTTAACATCTGAAGCATCTTTAAGGCTAAATGCTCTTCTGTTATAAACCACCACAAACTCTGATTAACTTCAGTGGGAACTGTATCCATTTACACCATTACCTGAATATAAAAACTCAACAGAATACCAAACTGGGGTGACTTTTTTGCCCCAAAAATGCCAAATTAGTACAAGTAATATTATTTTGACACTTCATAAATCATAGTCACAAGATCAGAAGGGTCCACTGTGATTTAGTCTCATTGCCCGCATAACACACGCCATAGCCCTGAATGGATTACTGTTTGAACTAGAGCACAGCTTTTAGAACAAAAAACCCAATCTTGATTTTAAAATAGTCATTGATAGAAAATCCAGCACAGCTGTTGTTGTTTGACAACACTTAAAAGTTGTCTACACTGTTAAAAATATCTGCCTTATTTCCAGTCTGAATTTGTCTAGCTTCAACTTCCAGCCATTAGGTCTTATTATACCTTTGTCTGATACACTGAAGAATCGGTTATTTGTTGTTCATCATGTAGGTATTTACAAACTGAGATCAATATGCTCTTGACCATCTCTTTTTTAAACTAGATTAAATAGATTAAGAAGATCAGTCTAGTTTCTGAACCCTCTCCAGTGTATCAACATCCTTCTTGAACTGTGGACACTGGAACTGGACAGTGTATCGAACACACCATGCCAAATATTGAGGTAATATAGCGCCCTGCTCTTTTTTGAGATTCCCTTGTGTACACATCCAAGGACTGCACTAGCTGTTTTGGCCATAGTGTCACACTTCGGCCTGGTCTACACTGGGGGTGGGGAAAATTGATCTAAGATATGCAACTTCAGCTACGAGAATAGTGTATCTGAAGTTGATATATCTTAGATTGAATTAAAATTACTTACTTCACGTCCTCGCGGCTCTGGATCGATGGCCGCGGCTACCCCGTTGACTTTGCTTCCACTTCTCTGGAGTTCAGCAGTCGAGGGGAGAGTTATCAGGGATTGATTTATAGCATTTACACTACATGTGATAAATTGATCCCCGACAGATAGATCGCTACCTGCCGATCCGGTGAGTAGTGTAGACGTACCCTAAGGCTATGTCTACTCTTAAACTGGTACAGCGGCACAACAGCAGCTGCACTGTAGCTCTTCAGCACAGCCACTCACTACAGTGACCGGAGGGTTCTCCCATCACTGTGGTTAATCCACCTCCCAGAGAAGTGATAGATGGGTCAATACTTTTTTTTTTCTGGCAACGTACTGCTGTATATACTGGGAGTTAGGTTGACAATTATGTCACTAAAGTGTGTGGATTTTTCACACCCCTGAGCAATGTTGCTGGGTTGATTTAACTTTTTAGTGTAGACCTGGCTAAACAGTTCAGCTGATTATCCATGATGACCTTCCACCCCTTTTTTAGAGTCACTGCTTTCCAGGGTAGTGTTCCCCCATTATTTAAATATCCCTACATTCTTTGGTCCTCTAAGTATAACTTCACATTTGGCAGTATTATAATGCATGTTGTTTGCTTGTGCCTGTATCAGTGACTTGTCCTCTGTTATTACCATTCTCACAACTGTCAGTTAATCTGAAAATTTATGAATTATGACTTTATACATTTTTCCAGGCATTTACTCCTAGCTCCTGAACAATTCACATGAGTCCATATTCTGATCTCATTTACACATATATCTGGAGTAACTCTAATGAGCCCATTGCAGTTACACTGGATTTATACTGGGGTGACAGATCAGAATCTGGCCCTTTAAAATAGTTTATGCCACTATTTATATCACTGCAGCAATTGGCCCTGCATATCCTTGCAAATTTCCAGGATGATGGCATGAATGACAATGAGTGTTTGAAACTGACTGAAGCCATAAATAATAAGACACAAAAACAGCTGAAATCCTCTCACATTTCAGTTTGCAACTCTAACTCAAAACACTCAACAAATGGGCAGAGGGCAATTTATGTATTGCTTATATGCCAATTATGGAGCAACCACAAAACATTAAAAAAAACAAAACTCCTCTTTAATGGTATTTTATTAGTATAGGTAAATCAAAGCAACTAAATTAAGTATGTGCTATATTTCAATTAAAACCCAAACTTCAGTGTTAAACACGTGTAGAAATTGGAGGGTGACCTCCATTTTATGGGGTGTGACTTGATTATTCTATAGTTTTACTGGAAGTGGACATTTCCTCTTCTGTGTCCCACAGAAATATTTTATCTTCATTAAACCAATTAAAGTTCTAGATGAAACGGAGGGGGAAGTGATCGTAAAGAACAAAATGGGAAAGTTATACTAAATAATCTGAAGCACTACTAGGAAGCAGGCAAATTAATAAAATAAGCAATGAAAATTTAAAGGATAAATCATCATCTATTTGATGATCTTTAAAATGATATGGAAACTAGGCAGAGTCATAGAAGTTATAACTGGGAAAGAACTACTAGATTATCTAATCCATTCCCCCTTACTTTGCATAATTAACCCCTGCAACACAATTTCTATTTCTTTATCTAGTCTATAGAGACTAAAGTGATAGGCCTTCCCTTGAGAGACCACTCCACAAACTAACAGATGCATACATTTTATTACATATAGTAGTTGTAATGTAGATCCCCTTTAGGCTGTAAAAAAAAACAAACGAAATGTGCTATATAAGGTAACTGAATTGGTCATTTTGGGAAATAAGCTACTTTTTATAGATTCTACTAAGTGTGCACAGCTTGATACAGAGAGAAAAATTCAGTAAGAAAGAAAGTGTACTATCTAAATATCAACATTTGATAAACATGCAAACCTATATTACAAGCATTGTTACAAACGGCAAAACATTATGAAGCAGCAAGCAGACGGTTTTCCAGAATCTGAATTTCTGGGGAACCAAGTGGTCCATTCTGAATATCTTTATTACTTTGCTTAATGTATGCACTCTGTGGAAGCATGATTTCACATTTCCCTTAAACATGCAAATCAAGCAAAGTACCTAACAGCTATTCTTCACTGTCAAACATGTCATTTATATTAGAATCTGTTGACAGTCTGAAAAAGTAATATATTTTGCAAGTGTGTGTAACACGGTAAATCCTTTGTTGACTTTCTTTTTTGGTGTGGATTTGCTTCAGCAAGAGGTGTGGATACCAGATAAGTAGCTGACTTCAAAACAAACCACTAGCAAAAGTTTTTTTTACGTAATAAGTATTTCAGTGAATTGAAGATTATAATACATTGATGTTGGGAAAACATCTGCCTTAACTATTTTTATTAACTATTATTATTATTATTATTATTAACAGCCAAGGTTTGGTTTTAGATCTAGGTGTTATTCACACATGACTATAAGGACATAGGTCAGATCTTGCTCACTGTATTTGTATGGTTAAGGTGACCAGGATTTGCCACCTTCCAATCTGTTTATGATATTCTGTCAAGTTTATTCCCCATTCTCTGTCAACCACTTTGGCTCAGTCAAGATTTCTGCAGATGTGATACATTTGGGCACAGATGGCAAGTGTCACCATTCAGTTATTTGTGATGTTCTGTTTTCCATATAGCATAAAAATTTAATGGCAATGTTAGAGCATAAAGTACATGCATATATCTTGTCTTGCATGTCTTGCATTAGATGGCACCACTGTATTACATGAGCAAATTAGAGCAGTATTTACAACTGAGTGAAGGTCTATGGCCTGTGTTATGCAGAAGGGCAGATAAGAATGGTCTTTTCTGGCCCTAGAATGGATAAGGACACAATTCATTGCTATGATTTTCTCAGACCTAATTTTAGCTGATTTTTCTTTCCTCCCATTCTTAACCTCCTGCCAAGAGCTGACTGACGACTTCTTTGTTTCCTACTTCTGTTTCAATGTTTTAGATTAAATTGTTGGGTTTGACCTCTTTTCAGTTTTTATTTTCTCTCAGAGCCAAATCCTGATCCACTGGATAAAAATCCCACTGACTCCAGATGGATTAGATTTTCGACTGATTTTAAAAGTTCCTATAATGCAAGAGTTCTAGCTGTCAGAAAGAGAATAATTCCAAATTGTAAAAAAACAGTGAATGTTCAAGCTCCAAACAGGAGGTATGCACAAGTTTTTGAGGTTGAAATCCCTGGCTTCTTCTATAGGGAGCAAAATCCAGCCACTGGGGAATTCCAAGGAAACCCTGCAAATTTAAACTAGACATTTCACCTCAGAAGGTTCTTCTAACATAAAGAAGAATGAGGCCCTGTGTGTGTGTTCTATCAAATAACTAAGCTGAACGTCTGCTGCGCTATTGCAATTACCTGGCTATGTCACCATAGAATGCCATTTCAGCTTTTTAAAACACTGTCTACCTACCTGCATTACAACAGATGGATGGATGAAATAATTGACATCTCCTAGCATAAGGCATATTCTCCCAAGGAAAGTGGCGGAAGCATCACAGTTTTGGATATTTAAAACTAGACTGGACAAAATGATAGTGAGTACAACAGAGACCACTCCTGCACTGGCAGGGGCTTGAAATGGATGGCCTAACAGGCCTTTCTCAATTTTACAGGATTAATTAATTCAGCAAGAGAGAGATTAAGTGACAAATATAGCCCTATGCTCTTCCATAGTGCAGGGATGCCAGTTCAGCTGAAGCCTGGGACTAAAGATGACTCAAGATCTCATTATGGAGGACAGAATTCCTTTTCCTCAGCTGTATGCTGGAAACAGCACTACCCAGAAGCAAAAGTTACAACCCAATTCCATATCCTACTTAGACATATGTCCACTTAAGGAAGCTTATCCACCATATTGTTTAAAGTATAAATAAGTTTCTTTTCATGAAGAGTTCTTACACAGTTGCTCAGATATTAATGCTGTGCTGTTCATACAGGAGGAAGAATATCCATCATAAGGAAAACTTTGGTTTTCACATACAAGTTGAGCCCAGGCCTTTCAGAAAAAAAGTTAGATGTGTAATATGGTGAGGAGTCTTTGACATTGAAAAGAATATGAACAGGCCATTTGTGCATGCAAAGAATTTGTTCTGTATCTCTTCCGTATATCTATCAAGCAGTCCAAGTCATTTGTAGAGTCTGTAGAATATAGAGAATGGAATACTGGTAAGTGCTTTAAAAACTCAATTTGCACATGTGATTGTAGTGATTGTGCTTACCAATTGGGAATACAATTAAAGACATTTTTGAATGCATAGCAGCATACTGAGGTTTTTTTTTTAAATCAATCACAAGTTGATGATTCAGATGAAGCACTAGAGGACAATGTTTACCTCAAATGCTTACTCTCAATATATTACATTTACAATGTAAAAAGATCAATAATGACCTTAATATAACAAGATTCTACTAGAATTGATTATTTATATATATATCATATTCCAAATCTAAATTAAAAGGGAGGCAGGTCGCTTTGAGTGATTGTGTGTTCAACCAGAAAGCACAAATAAAATTATATAAATTTAGGGACATATTTACCTTGCATTTTTCTTCTATAAGTAGTTGATCAGCCCTCATGATTTTTCATACAGAGAGAACGTCATGACCCTTTTTTCTCCCTCTGCCACCCAGTCCTAATAATGTGTCAAAATCTACTTTTTGTATTGTAATGTTTTATTGTGAAATAGAGAAACCTGAGAAGAACTGGTAAAAGGCTCTTAATTTACCAGGATTAGCTTTAAATAATGATTTTTCTTTGTGTGAATGAGGGAGAAGTTTCACTGTTGTCCACTAAATGTCTTTGAACAAATCTGCATCTGTCCATCTGTCTATCACTTATTTCCCTCTGCTCAGCACCATGAAAGCAGGTCACAACCATGCCCTACTGAAGAGTGGAAGATTGATGTTTGTATGCCCTATTCCTACACAGTGTGCTTTTTTCCCTTCTTCTGGTGGCTGGACCATTGGCTGGACCATAGAGAATGATGTGTCTGCAACAGCTTATTAGCTATGTGAAGAGCTTCTTCCAACTCAGACAGCAGAAGATCATGCTTTTATAAATCGAGTGATTGCAGGTCCAACCCCTGAGGCTGACACCCAGGGCATCACACTTCAACTTGTTAATTGAAGATTTGTATATGGGTCTAAAATTAAGGAGGGATGAATTTCTTACAGTTAAAAGAGCAAAAGGTCACCACTGCACTTTACTGAAAGCAGTTAAACTGAGAAGAAAGGAGAATTACAAAACTGCCATTTGAAAATATCCCAGTTGCTTGATGGTGTAGGATCAAAGTCAGATCAGGCAATGAGCATTTTAAACCAATACCAGATACTTTGATTTGAATTAAGCCCTGCTTTTAGTGAAGGCTTGGGAGACCTTCATGTAAGTAAGAGAGCACACAAGGCATCAGGCCTTTCCAAGTTTTCAGAAATTCAGTTTTCTTCTACTGAGCTTACAGTGACCTCTTCTTCAGCAAACTAGTGAAAGTTTCACACAAAGCTTTAACTAGTTGCTTAAACTAATTTAACAGTGGGGAAGGTCTAGGTTGGCTATTAGGAAACATTTCACTAGGAGGGTGGTGAAGCACTGGAACGGGTTACCTAGGGAGGGGGTGGGATTTCCATCCTTAGAGGTTTTTAAGACCCAGCTTGAAAAAGCTCTGGCTAGGATGATTTAGCTGGTGTTGGTCCTGCTTTGAGCAGGGGATTGGACTAGATGATCTCTTGAGGTCTCTTCCAACCCTAATATCCTATGATTCTATGAAAGCCTTGGGGGTTGGGAGGAGGATACAGGACTGTCTACTGTTGGGTTTCATTTTCCTCATTTAAATCCAGCTTTATTAGGATTGCTTCCATGATACTTGATTTAACTACTCATTAAGATAGTTTCTATTGAAGTATTTTTGCCCCTTTTGACCCAAGCAGCTAGTTAAAGTGTGGGACACTGGGAATGTTCCAGTTGGGAGTAATATTTGGTGATAGGTATTTCTTAGATGCAATCTTACTTATTTACAAAGAATTTACAAGGTCTTTTGTCTCTGAATGAAGGAGGAACTAAGGAGCAGTTTGTTAGCTTACAATCCAGGACTTTTAAACCAACACCATCAAACCCAAAAGCTCTCTATAGCTTTTTCCAGGGTCATACTGTTCTTAATGCTCTTGATTGAGTTTTTTTGGGCCTTTTTTCCTCTGCCTGTCTCTTCTTGTCTGTGACCTCAGTATTTCACACTCCCATGCACACCTGCCGAAAACAAACACTCAGCAGGACAGCTCTTGGGTGCGTTCACACACACCATTTGTTTTAGGTGGGGCTTTTGTACAGTCATAACTGATGAATGAGTTGATACTTATCAACCTTAACTGTGTGTTTTAACCCAACCCTTAACAAGGGTTCACCCAGCTCGTTCGGGTACCCTTGATTAAAGGAAAAAGTCAGTTTAATTTTTATAACAAAAAAAGTCAATGTGTGCTAATTTTATAGTTACTATTTAAAATAAAGAAAAAAATTGTTGCTGATAGGGAAACTATTAAGTGTTTTATCAACAAGAAAACTCACTTAAGAGTTTGACTAAGATTTTTCTTGTCTTGCATGAATCAGAAAGTTTTAACATTTGGATTTCATGACCAAAAATAGTATGGTTATGAATTCAAAGAGACACAAAAGTAGTTTATAAAGGATTCTAATTGAAAAAGAAAAGTAAGACTTATGTCAGCCTTACATGGAGTTTAAATGAACATTTCTTTCCATATTTTACCATTTTTTAAAAAAGATTTAACCCTGGTTAACGATTCTTGTAAGAAAAAAAATACATTTCTCTCCACCTCATTTAGCATTAATAAATGGACAGTCAAAAGCAGCACCCTTACAGATATGTAAAGTATGTGTCCGAAGAACTATATCTAGTCAAACTATTGGTACATACATTAAAAGAAAATGTGACAACTCATTTCAGCAGATAGGCAGAGTTCCACAGTACTAGAAGTATGGAAACTTTACTCAGGAGACTAATTTCCTTTGGATTAAAATATATATATTTGAGAAAGAGATCCCCCAAAGTCAGAGAAATATATGTGAAAGTCTTCTCTCCACATGCTTCATTTATCAGAGATTCTCAAAGTGGAACCTCATATCTTGTAGTAGTATGGACTGAAAGTAAGAGGACTTTCAGCTAATGGAATTATGGCAAAGTAAAATATTTCACAGATAATTAGAGATAATGAGATAAAAGCAAGCATTTTGAAAGGGTTCCCAAACCTCTAGCAAACACAATTTGTTTTAATAGGGATAATATTATTACTATTTAACAAGGCTGTTACTTTTGAAAGCTATGTGGTTTTGCTACATTATTAAACACATGATAATGCCATTATATAAATCACTGGTATACTCTCTTTTGGAATATTGGCCAGATCCTCAGTTTAAGCGAGTAGGTATAGCTCCACTGAAGTTAATGGGGTTATGCCAATTTACTCCAACTCTGTATCTGGTCCTATGTTTTTAGTTGTAGTCACTGTGAGAGACAGCAAAAATTGAGGGGCTTCTCAGATAAGTGATAACATGGGAAGGAATGAAGAGATTTCCAAAAAAGGAAAGATGGAGAAGATTAGGATTGCTTAATTTAGAAAGAAATGTATAAGCAGGATGTGAGAGATGTTCACAAAACAATGGTGGTACAGAGAGAGTAAACCAGTTGCTCTTATTTACCTAATGTCACAGTATAAGAATAAGCGTTAAGTGGTAGTCTTCCCACCTGGAGGGTTTCAGGATACTCCTAGATGAAAGGTGCCATATAAATGTACTTGACTATGTCAGCTTTCATTGTGACAATATTTGAAGGCACAGGAGTATCAGGGGGAGGGGCGGCTCTAGGGATTTTGCCTCCCCAAGCACGGCAGGCAGGCTGCCTCCAGCGGTTTGTCTGCGGAGGGTCCACCAAAGCTACAGGACCAGAGCACCCCCCCACGGCTTGCTGCCCCAAGAACGCACTTGGTGTGCTGAGGCCTGGAGCTGCCCCTGATCAGAGGAAGGAAAGAACATATAGATTCCTCTTTTAATATTTCCAATGGATGGTTTCACTGAGAGGGAAGGGGAAGGGGGAATATACACTCAGCTGCTGATGGGCAAAGGCAGACGGCAGCTTGGGCTCTGAAGCTTGGATAGAAGGAGGTTCAGAGTCCGAGCTCCGGCCAGACCCACAACGTCTGTTTTTAGTGCTTTAGTGTAAGCCCCATGAGCCTGAGTCTGTAGACCTAGGCTCTGAGACTCACTGCTGTGGCTTTAAAATGCAATAGACTACACTGGGAAACCTACTAGATGATATACTGGTGAGAACACCGCCACCGGGTAACACTAGAAGACATACAGGAAAAAACAATCCTACACTGTTAGGGTGCAGACCAGATGTCTAAGACGACTTCTGCTATCTCTAATATTGATGATTTCCCATCTAGGAAGAGATGTCATATTGTAAAAAGTATTAAATGTAAGTGCCAACAATGTTTTCTGCACTTGACAGACAGAATCCATAATACACGGCTCAAACAAGGAAATCTAGATATCTAATGGGAGATTCAATGGAAACTCTTAAAGCATTTCTTCTGGCTTGACAGGTATTCCCTAAAACTATAATGAAAAATAGAGCTCCAACTAACAGAAAAAAACTTTCAAAATAAGAAAACACCTAAGTTTGCCCACTGCAGGGAGATGGACACAAGATAATTATGTTCTATATCTTATTCTGGAGGATTATATTTCTGTATGGAAGACTGGAATTAAACATTCTATAAACACCATACTCTATACTGTTACTGATCAACAATATTAGCACCCTATGTTTCAAATACTTTTAACTATTTTTTTTAAATCACATGGTCCAGAGTCAGAAGTAGTGAGAATAACGGAAAGGAAACATTCTTATGGGTACTACAGACTGAATAATGGAATCATTATCAAATAGTTAATAGAAAGAAAATGCTGGAATATTATTTACAACTTGTTATTTGGTCAATTCTGCAGGAAGACCTTTGAGAAAACTATAATGACAATGCAAAACACATAATAAAAAGATTTACAGTACAATTCTTTGCAATACTCTTTAAAGCATCATGAAAAACAGCATAACCTCTGCAGGAAATGTATGTAATCTGGATAACCATCAATATGGCTGTCTCTTAAAAATGTGAGCTTGTTGGATAAATATGTACTTATGGATAAACAGCACTTGACCTTACAACAGACATTCTTCTAAATGTTACTGCACTCCTAATATTGTTTCAATTAAATAAAAATTAGAGCTCAGAAAATATCACAAAAGGGTAATCTGATATTTGATCATTAATGTGCTTATGTAAAAGGATATTTACAACAGCATTTTCAGAACTGGTCAATTTCTCTTCCAAAGAACTTGTGCTACTTTAATGACTTTTAGTGCATAGCACTTTTGTGCTCTGGATCTCATCCTCAGAAATCTTTTCAAATTTCATTTAAGATTAATTCCAAAGCCATGAGAATGCACTCTTGTAGAAGAAAAAAACAAAAAAACAACTCACACTGAAAATCTCCATTGTTGTCCATCCATTTAAATCCACAGGTTCTGGATAAGGAGCCAAATCATGTTCATCCTGTTGACACAAGTAGTTTCATTGGTTTAAATGGGACTATCTGCATGAGTTCTATCCAAAAACTCTTCTTTGTCATATTCACTGACAAAATAAATAAAATAGAAATAATAATTAAAAAAAACTTTGTTAAGCCAAAGTTAAGGTTGCCCAGTAATAGCTCATGCCCTTCCGGAAAGTCAAGTTCAGCAAAAATCAAACCTCTGAAAAGCTAGGAAACACACAGTTACTGTACATGCCAACAAAGGCTTAACTCTGCCCCCTGGAGTAGCCATTGGGAATTATCTTCATGCACTCCAGCTGCAATCGCTGTGGGACTCAAATACCCCAAAAAATCAATAGAAGCAGTTTGGCAGAGCTGGTGCTGGTACTGCCCCCTGGCAATACCCCCACAGTCTCAGAGGAAGCCTCAACCCTATCCCCACCTCGCCTCAGTCGTGGACTACTGCCAGTCATCATCTACCCCCATTCGCTGGGGAAGACTGCAGAATAAAAACCACCCATCATAGGCAAGGTGGATTTAGACCCGGTGCCTCTGCCTATCTGTAGGCTGCCCCCTGCAACCTCCGTACCTAATTGGCCTTCCACTTGGCCACAGCTCCCCAGTTCTCTTGGCCTTCTCCCAGCCCTGCTCCACTCCAGGTACCTCCTCTCAACTCTCTGCAGCCAGGCCCCTCCCTCCCAAAGCTAAAGAGAGTCTCTGTCTGGCTTCTGGCCCTGGTCCTCTTATAGGGCCAGCTGTGGCCTGATTGGGGCGTGGCCCAGATGCAGCTGCTTCCAATCAGCTTAGTAGCTGCTTTCTCCCAGCCACAACCCTCCCCAGGGCTGCTTTTAACTCCTCCAGAGCAGGAGTAGGGTATCCAGCCCGCTACAAAGGGCAAGTGTTCATTTTCAGAGTTGTAGTTATCAAATACGTTTGCAGTTGAGGAGCCACTCTAGTTAGCTAAGGACAAAGAGTGCTCTGTGATTCCCAGATGACTCTCCCATCTCCTGTACACTTTGTTATAGTGGAATGGTGATAATGGTCATGCTCTGGAACATTTGGAGAGTGGAGCTGCTGACAGGACAGGGAGACAGATAGGGCCTATGTCCCAAAATCTTGGTAGCTTGGTAACAACATAAGTGCAGGAGAGAAAATTGATGCAAATCTCTTGCCTTCTCCATTCCCCCTGCCCAACGTATAGTCCTCTCACCAATATTTGCAGCTAGCCATTCACTTCCACATGAAAAGTTGCTCCTCAACAGTCTGGTGACCTCTGCAGTTGTGTACACATATCACAAGCAAAATTTTACTGGAGGATGGCACACTTTGGTTACAAAAGCCTGAGCTGTACACCGAGCCAGGGCTCAGACCCCTGCCCTCCCCACCCTTTCCACCCCTGCACTTCAGCCAGGCCTTCCCAACCATGCTCCTGACCTGCTTAGTTCACCCCCATCCCCAGCATCCTCCCTACTCTGGGTTGGTGTGCACCTTAACTTTGTATTTCCTCATTTTCAAATGTTTAAACATGCCTTACCATCCCTTCCCCTGCCCCCACAAATCCCAACTCACATGTGGGGCCAGGAGAGGTACCCAGACACTCTAAGAGGAGCAGGGCCCCATGAAATCTTTGTATACTTGAAGAAGAGGAGCATGTGAAGCTGACAGACCTCCCACACCTAATCCACCATCCCTCTGCATGACCTGATACCCTCTATACATTTCCTCTCTAAGCATTCATTATCTTTTATCCCACTTTCTCACTGCAGCCCCTCGACCCCTCATCATATATTGTTTCCCACTCCTTCACCCTCTAAGACCCCTCCCAACCCCACATGTGGATGTTAAAGCCCTTAGAGTGTCCCTTTAAACAGAAATGTCTTCTAAACCTTGACCACAGAAGAGCTGGTGTGGTTTTTCTTTAGCATTTCCATTTGGATGCATCAGAGCCAAATTTATGAGTCTAAAATCCTCTTTTTGTTTTAGAGCATCCCAGAAAATGGTTATGTAAACAGGGGCAAATTTTCCCATGGAGATCAGGGGAAGCTTGGTCATTGACTTTAATTGGAGCATTTCTAGTCTGGGAATGTTTTCAAGATGATGATAAAACCAACATCTGGTTTAAAATGTGCTGTGTCACAAAGCTTCTGCTATTCACAATGCATCTAGCCGAGTCTCCCAGGGACGTCTACTTTCCTACTTATATTATCTTGGTGGATTGCCAGATGTTCTGCTTCAATGGAACACAGCATATGCTGTCAATGTGGCAGTGAGCTTTAAAGATCAACATTCAAATGAGAAGGGAAAAAAATCTAATTGACAGCACAATATTAATTAATAACACCCAATTGAGAAGGCAGACGTTTTCTGTACTGTCAAAATATTGCTTTGACAACTGAGAACATACGTAACTTAAGGCACTTTTCCTTTGCGAAATCAGGGTTAACATTTAATATGTCCTATTGTAAACAAACAGAAATAGATCATATGAACTTTACTACATAAAAATCACAGTTGTATCAGTTGTTCAACATATATCTACATGTTTCCATGTGTAGTACCTATAAATGCCCCTTTATGTACCACATCAGGGACCTGAGTTTTAAGAGAGCTCAGTTCCCATTTAGGCACTAAAATAAATGGTCAGCTTTGGATTCTGAACTTTTAAAAATCTGGCCTTAAATGTCACAGTGGGAGCTGCTCGTTGTTATGTAAATAGTGTAGATAATTGGGCCTACAGGTTGATCTTAATTGTGAGCTCAACTGTGAAAAAAGTGAGTGAAAGTTCTTAAAATGTTACAATAGCCTATGTTGATGGGAAAAGGGAGACAGAAAGACTGAATTAAATCAAAACAAAACTCTGGGACCATGTTAAAATCCTACCTGCTCATGTAGAAAAGGTATGGGACCAGAAATCAATGGACCAAAATTGATGTGTTGGAAATTAAGCATAATTGGCGAACAAAATAATGAGGAGATGGGCTATTTCACCATAAATCCTTTTTGGAGTTCTTAAAAAGCCAAAAGTTTGAGGGGAAAATTATCAGCAGCAGAAGCAGCTATCTGCCAATAATTGCTGCAGGGAGATTTATTATCATGGCTCCCACTCCCATCATCCCTTGGAACTCTGGGATCTACCATGACATCACAGGGCCTTTGTTGTCCTGGTCCTGAGAGATGTCTTGATCAGACTGGTCAGAGAGAATGTCCCAGATGACATCACCTCTCCACCAGCCTTGTCTGAATCCCGAATGCCACCTGGGATATGAGACTTTGTCACACATATATGTGTCCCTTGTGTGTTCTTTTCCTCCATGCCCTGTCCATGCCCTTATCTCTATTCTTTCCTAACTTTCTCCTTTTTGCCTTCTGTTTAATAAGAGGCTGGTTTAGCTGGCCAAGACTGTATGCGAACCTGTGACCAGAAAGAGTACAAGAATACAATGCTGGTACAAGTTGCCATGTCTCCGAAGTGGCTAGTAAGACCATGTTCCAAGCCTATGTGGAGCAGTGAGGTTACAAATGAAAGTCAATAACAGAGGTACAAAATGAATCTCTGTCCTGGTGGTTCTTTTCTCTCCCCTCTTATGTGTAGTTCTCTTGTTTTGTCTTCTAGGAAATGAGATTAGACTTTAACAATAGCAACAACAATGGCTCCAGCCCATTTCAATTAACTCCTCTCTTCCCCAAAAAGGATAATTATTACCATCTTCAATACCAGCTAAAAGACTGTCAAACAAAGTTTGTTTCTCGTTTTTCCGTAAAATCTCTCTCCAGCTAAAGGGGAAGGGAACAAGGGATGTCGGGAATGAAAGCCTTATTTAATACTTCACATTTCAGACGCTTTAACTGTTTTTCCTTCTTTTTCTATTTCTTTAATAAAAGATTTTTTTAAAAAAATGTATAATGATGCGTTTGTCATGGTGCTAAGCAGCTTACATCTCTGAACCTCGTAAAAATGTTTAATGTTGGGGTTGGACAGTTACAGGGTTATTGGGGACCCATTTATTCCATCTTAATTAACACAACAGCATTTTTGAAAAAGTGACTCCAGTTGTGAGTGCTGAATACTTGAATCTAGCATTGATTTTTTTAATGTCTGATCTAATCATATGCAATATTCCTGAGAGTTCTAGCCACAAAGCTTAGTCCTAGAAAGCTGTTACCTCCATTGTACTGAGAATTTTTGGTCCATCATCTGTGGCCCACTGCTTCCTGCAGTTCTCATGGGCCAGAAACTGCAAAGTGCAGGCACTGGAAGCTGCAGGGGACCATGTCTGCAGATGGTCAATGTAGCAAAATGTCTTGTGGCCCGCAATCAGATTACCCTGATGGGCTTCATGCGGCCCGTGGGCCACAGGTTGCCCACCACTGGTATAGACACTACCTACACTGATGGGAGAGCTTCACCCAATGGAGGAGGTAATCCACCTTCCCAAGAGGCAGTAGCTTAGTCACCAGAAGAATTCTTCTGTCAACCTAGCACTGTTTACATCAGAGGTGAGGTAGGTATAGCCAACTCTCTCAGGGGTGTATATTCTTCACACCTGAGACACCTAGCTATGCTGATGTAAGTTCCTAGAGTAGACCAGGCCTGAGACAGCTGTTTGTGAACCTTTTACTACCATCTTAGCTTTACATCTCTCTTCTCAAAACTCACTGCAGCTGTGATGCCTGGAATGAGTCAATGGCAATCTTTACCTTACTCATGTAACTTCCTTATTTTTTATATTAAAGGAAGGAACAAAAGAAACCTTAACAAAATCACCAAGACATGCACATTCCTAAACTGATAAGTGCTTGTGCTGCTGTTACCCTGGTCCTTCCTTGACTTACTCTCGTTTATCACATCACATGTAGACTATAATTATTGTGGGGTAGTGGCTGTAACTTTCTATCCATGAAGTCCCTAGCATAATTTGGGGTAATATGAAATAATAAATCACACTTGCCTTAATCATGTAAATAGTTCCCATTGACATCAGTATGGGAACTCACAGGAGTGAGGCAGACAGGATTTAGCCCTTTCACAGTCAACCTTTTGAAACTAGCATCATTCATAAAGAGCGTATCTTTATTTTACTGGAAGATGGTTATTAAAAACTTGACAATGAGAAATGTATGCCACATGTGCCAAAAATTAAATTTTAGACACATATGCCTACTAGACTGCAGAAATCCTGGATTTGTATGTTCACATCCAATGCTTGGAAATGCACATGGCCTATTAGGCTCCGTTAATTTCACCTGCACATGGCCAGTTTTCATATTCAGGGTTTGTTAGTGTATGTGAGCACAAAATCTGGCCCTACTGGTCTTTTTTTCTGTTTTTTACTTAATCTTTCTTCTAATCCTTTGCATGTCTCCACTTTCCAGACACTCCTTTTATGATTCTTCTCCTTTACCTCTTTTCTCCTTCCTTATCCAATCTATATTCCTTTCTATATTTACCCCCAATCACCACCTCTCTTTTTCTGTTTCTACTGATTATTTTGCTTGACTAATTTGAGGAATTAAGATGACTTTGTGCTTCCATTACTTTGCATGGACTTATTTTTGTCTTATTATATAAAAATGCATTTTCCTACCCTGAAATCCTCTGATGGAGAAGCCCTTCTGATGCTTCTTTTGTCTAGCATGGGTGCTTAATAAGAAATAATTTTCTGAGATTAATTTTATGCACCATTTAAATGAGTGAAACCCTGAGTAAGGCAGCCTTTAGCTTAATTATTCTAAAACATTCCATAACTTTTACGTAACATAATAAATGTGAACTTTATTTGCTTCTGGGGAAATAGTTAATTTTTTGCATGCATTCATAACTAATCAAAGTACAAAGTAATTAAAGCTTTTCATTGCTTTCTGATAAGCATTACTATGACATAGCAATTAAGCCCTCAAAAAATCACAAAGAAGATGCATGAAATTATAGTCTATATTAAACCTGTGTTAGAATATGGAAATCTGTGTTTTTTTAAAGTTTTCGTGGTATGTACATGAGTGTACATCAGGTGATTAGGGGGAATAAGTTTAAACCTATCAAAGTTTGAATGAAAGAACTGGTTGCAATTTAGTCCTAGGCAATGGCTTTCAAAATTGAAATGAAGTTTCTACCTTCGTCGCTAGAAAGACGGCTGGGAGTCTGATCATGAGAGGTTCTCTGTGCCTGTGACTTCATTGCTGAACATCTCTCATGATCAAGCCCACTGTTTGTAGTGTTCTTTCTTACACTGAATGGTAATTTATGAAGGCATGATTTAAAGATTTAACAGAACCAGGAGATAAGGAGTAGACTACAAGAAGCAATATACCCTTTCAGCTATAGTAATCATGGGTTATTTCCCACCTCCAAGAACAAGATACTGTTATATCCTAGATTAATTTAAACCCAACCCAAGTTAACTTCCAGTTGTGTATTGAAGAATCACAGTGTTTCCACTTCAAAAACCCTTAACCACTGAACTTTTATGAAAACAAGAAAGAAGTTTGCAAAGAATTTGGCATAAAGGTGAGACAGGCTGCATTCATCTGTCAGCACCCATTTTCCTACTGACTAGACACACAAGCAGTCTGCAATGTTAGTTGTAACTATGTATCAT
Organism: Gopherus evgoodei; assembly: GCF_007399415.2. Lineage (NCBI taxonomy): Eukaryota > Metazoa > Chordata > Testudines > Testudinidae > Gopherus > Gopherus evgoodei. The sequence continues at coordinate 28,212,647 of NC_044333.1, forward strand.
CTGGACACTCTTTCCAGGTATTTCTACTCAGTGAAAAAACAGCAGGTCACATGAATGTCAGTTTAGCCCATGTGCATTTGTTTTTATAACTCATGAACCCCCTAATTGCTGAACCAAAATGCATTATGAAAATAACCCAGTGTAATCTCCATTTGACTAATGAAGAAAGAAGGTCAAACATGTATAGTACAGTATTAATGATATTAAATATATGTATAATGCCTTCTTCTATATCAGATAGCAATTTAGAGGTAAAAGAATATCCACATGAATGAATGGTGTCCAATGTACAAATCAAATTCTAATCTAAAAATACAAATTCTTATCTCACAGTATGTTAACTCCATTAGCTTCAGCGAAATCATTCTAGATTTTCACCACTGGACAGCAGAATTTGGCCAAAATTCAGAATATAGTCCATAACCAGAATAGTAAATAAAAAATAATCATCATCATGACAAATAAATACATTTAACCACTGATACAATTGTAACAAGATCACAAATAGGATTCCTTTCCACCTGTTTTAGGCTATCTTACTTATCTAGTGCAGTATGTATAGGTGCCCACAACATAAGATGAGCAAAAGCAATGTCTGCGATGGCCCACCCTCTGTGGCAGTAATTGGCCCAAGATTCTCCTTCTGCCATGTGCTTCTTTTAGTACCATCATTATCTTAACTCATAAAAAACAAAAACACACACCACATCTTTATAATTTTTTTTTGTTTTGAAAGTCTCCTTCCTCCCCGCCTCTCCCCCAATAAAAAAAACAAAAGCCCACACATAGTACAGAGTTTCATTGTTAACTTTTCCCCACATTTTTCCAGGTTAAAAATCTTCTGAGCTTCTAAGAAACAGTTTGCTCTTCCCAGGCTGTCTCTCACATGCAAAGTATCAGAGCTTGCTAAATGCATTAGGAAGGACAATCTGGATTCTAGTCACACATACACTGAGGGAATTTATTGAATATGGCCTCTCTGCAATTCTCATGCTAACTCTCATTCTCCCATGAGCTTTGAACTATCATATCCCAAAGAGCCACAGAAATATTGCCAGGCTACCAAGCTCCAGAAACTGTATCAACAGTAACAATATTACCCCACTTCCCCTCACTAGTGCCACACCAGACAAGAGCCACCAATTCCATCAGTTTCTTCTGACTCATCCCCCTTGTTAGTCTTACAACACTGACCATTAACTATCAGAACAGGAAAGAACAATACCAGAAGAGTGGTAAAAATGATGTGAGAGGCAGGAGCTGGTGCCTGATTTTCACAAGTGCTGTGCAACCACAAATCCAGCTAAAACATCAAAGGGACCTGCTGGTGCCTCTAATCTCAAAGTCAATCCCTTGAAATGCATGTACCTCATACCTACTCCATTTGATCATTGGCCAAAAGATTTTGTAACAGACATATGAATGTGTTATACAAATACCTCAAATACCTTACAATATCTTAAAATGTGTTACTTGTGCATTTTATTCCAAATGTTAGTCAAAGTGAAATAACTGTCATTAAATATTCAGTAGTATGTGCTTTTTTATGTACTACGTTAGCCATCAAACACAGAATACTGAAAAATTCAGCCATTTCACCCCTTCCCCATAAATTAACGAAGAAGAAAAGCTGAGGAAAGTGGGATTGTAAACAAGGAAGGAAAATGGAATTTTCATCAATCAGTTTATAGAATATTGAAAAGGTTAAAGAAATGCAGAATACTTCTTTAATTCTTTGAGTATATGAGGCATTAAAATTCTGATACCTCATTCAAAGTTGTAATGAGAACATAACACAAATCTGAAGCTATTATTTTGACAGTGATTGTAATGAGAATGTGAAATGATATAAACTTAATGATACTGCAAGGGACTTAAAAACACATTTTAGAAGCTCCTCACTTTCAATTCTACCTTGCAAGATAAAAAGGTAATTTGTATAGGGTAAGGCATCAAACTCCCAGAATAATCAACTTAGACTTTAGCATCAGGTGAGAAGACCTAATGCCACAAGGGACATCACACATATAAGAAATTTCCTCCACTTGCTTTCCCAATGCAAGGAAGCCTTATTATCAGAAGTTACAAAAGGGGACTTGAGCACAAAGTTTCTTTTATTCCTGTTTTACTGTGTGTCCTTGGGCATATCATACAAGCTCATGCCTCAATTAATTCAACTATTAAATTACTGTAACAATGCCTCCCTCAGAGGATTGTTGTGTGACTAAATAAAATAAAGATTTATAAAGTGCTTTCCTCCTGAGATCAGATAAACCTTACCGCTCAAAAACCATTATCATTCCTTCATTTAACCTTCAACAATTCATCCATTTTTCTTTTGTTTTAGTACAGACAGACCCCAGTGTTTTCTCCCATGCCTACATTAATATCTCAAGGAAAGCAAATTGCACTACTAGTTCTCTTTTGGGTGGGGATGGGGATGCACGCCCTGATAGGTTTCCTTTTAAATATTGCTGATGCCAAAACAGTTTCTTTGAACAGAATGACACCTCCGTGTTGCATGTTACTACATGTATTATTTAGAGGACTAAACTTTATAGCAACTCTGAATATTAAATCAATTATGTAAAGAGGTTCATGGAATATTAATTGAAAGAGCATTTATAGTTACACACAGGCAATAAACTGATAATTGAATCTAAGAGATTACAGGATTTTTTATTTGATCAACTGTATTGCAATCATATGTTAATGATATAGCTAAATCAAAGATTAAGAATCAAGCATTTTGCTAGATATTAACAATTTCTAGTTTTATAAAAGAAGAGTTACTTTTGTTGGACTGCAACATAATTTCCACTATGCTTTGCAAAAATGACAAATTCTGGCAAATTTTTAATTGTCATTTTTTAAAGCTTCTCTCCCTTCATTAATTTGTTGATGGAATAAATGCTTAAACAAAGAAGTTTAAATATACACGTGTTTGTAGTCTGTCAGTTTGACAATGACATTTTCATGCTCTCTCTTTTTGTGGAATCTGGAGTGACTCTGAAGTTCAAAGTGTGATGCACACATGCTTGTGAGCAGATTGGGCAGCCAAAGTCATTGGTGAGTATCTTGGTAGCTATAGCAGAAGTATGACACTTTTCCCTTGCAGCTAACAATCAATTATTTCTGTCCTCAAAGTCTTGGAAAGTTCTGAGCACTGTGTGTTGTCAGGCTGATCTATATAATGCAGCCTTCTCAAGACCATCTGGTTTTATTGCACCAAAGTGTATGCTGTTCTTGATACTGTCCTTGTAGCACTTTCTGTGGTGTCCTTGATTCTGGTGTCCTTGTGCCAATTCTCCATAGAAATATTATCTGAGAAGTTGATATTCAAGCATCCTAATGATGTGTCCAACCCAGCGTAGTTGAGCTTTTATCAGCATGCCCTCAATGCGTATGACATTTGACTTTTGGAGAACCTCCAGGCTGGTAATTTTGTCCTATCAGCGTCTCCCCATAATGGCGCACAGAGATCGCATATGGAAGGCCTCTAGCTGTTTGATATGCCATTTGTATGGTGTTCACGTCTCACAGCCGTAGAGGAAAGATGTGAGCAGAAAAGCATTATAAAGTTTATTTTTGTTGAGATAGTTATGTTGTGGGATTTCAGAACTTTGTTATATAAAACTTTCCTAATGACAGAGAAGCTTTCTGTATCCTGTTCATGATCTCTGTCAAGAGATCCATCATGGGAGATGTTGCTACCGAGATAGGTAAAACTCTTAACTTGCTTTAGTTGTTTCCACTAATGGATATGCTAGGGCACTGGTTTTCAAACTTCTTTTCTGGCTAGGATGAGGGGTTTGAGGTGTGGGAGGGGGTTCAGGGCTGGGGCACAGGGTTGGGGTGCAGGGTGCAGGGTGGGGCCAGGAATGAGGGGTTCAGGATGTGGTAGGGGGCTCTAGGCTGGGGCAGGGGGTTGGGAGTGTGGGAGAGGGGGGGTCAGGGCTCTGGGCTGGTGGTGCAGGCTCAGGGGTGGGGCTGGAGATGATGGGTTTGGGGTGCTAGAGAGGGCTCTGGGTTGTGGGCAGGGGCTCAGGGTTGGGGCAGGGGATTGCGACATGGGATTGGTCTGCCGGCTTACCTCTGGTGGTTCCTGGTCAGCAGCACAGCTGGGGTGCAGAGGTAGGTTTCCCACCTGTCCTGGCACCGCAGACTGCGCTGTGCCACAGGACCGGCCAGCAGCAGGTCTAGCTCCTAGGTGGAGGCACGCAAGTAGCTCCACATGGTTCTTGCCCACTGGCACTGTCCCCACCCTAGCTCCATTGGCTGGTTCCTGGCTGATGGGAGTGCTGAGCCAGTGCTCAGGGCAGAGGCAATGTGAGGAGCCCCATGATCCTCCTGCCTAGGAGCCGGATTTGCTGCTGGCTACTTCCAGGGCACAGTACAGTGTCAGAATAGGTAGGGACTATTAGTTTTTAGTGGCTGGTCACCAGGGTCACTGGATGCTGAATAAGGTGATCCAGTGCCTTGCTTTCCATGACTCAGTACTGGGTCACGATCCAAAGTTTGAAAACCACTGACAGGGGATATAGCACAGAGTGGTGAAGATGATTGGCCTCACAATCAGTCTGGAGAAAACTGTGGTGTTGCACCAAACAATTTTAATGCTTCAGTTAAATGATTTATGATGCACTGGAGATCTCCCTGTGTGTGTGCTAGGAGGGCATAATCATCTGCAAAGAGTTCTTCTCTTATCAGTAGTTCTGTTACTTTTGTTTCTGCCTTAAGCTTGTAAGATTGAAGACTGAGCCATCACGTCTATATCTGATGTATACGCCTCTGTTGAGCCGATCTGTAGCATGGTTGAGGACTTGGGTGAAGAAGAGGTTGAACAGTACAGCGGCAAGGACACATCCTTGTTTGACTCCATTTGAAAGGGACAAGGAGTCAGTGAGATCTTCATTAAAAAGTAGCTGACCTTGCATCCTCTCATGAAATAAATGAATGACCTTTACCAGTTTTGGTGGGCCACCAACTTTGCTGAGGATCATCCATAATCCTTCTCTATTACTATATCAAATGCTGTTGTCAAAGCGATGAAAACACTGAACAGATTCATGTTTTGTAGGATAAATTTTTCTTGCATTTGCCTGGTACTGAAAATCATGTCTATGATGCTACAACCAGGTCTGAATCCACACTGAGTCTCGAATAGAGATTTTTCCAGATAAGAGAGATATCCCATGACAGTTATCACAGACCATTTTGCTACTGTTATTTTTAAATAAAGAAATAATTGTGGCTTCTCTGAAGTCTTGTGGCATTTTTTCACTATTCTAGATGTCAGTAAGGATCTTCTGGAGTGTTGTTACCTCCTTGGACCCACAGATTTATATATTTCTGCCAGTATTCCATCTCTGCCCAATGACTTTCCTGAGCTCAAACTGATTACCTTTTCTTTTTCTTCAAATGAGGGTGGTGAGTCAAGGTGGTGCTGAATAGGCTTTTGACACATCAGATTAATATTCTACCTCCATTTACAGTTGAATGGATAAATCACATAATTTGATGAGCTTTGCTTTTCCTGATATCTCCCCCACCTCCAAACAAGTTGTGAAATTGCCTTTATTCATTATCTGAAACTTTTCATTAATTTTTTGAGTGACTGCTTCTTGCCCTGCAAATTATTCACAAAGAATGTTGTGAATATTTACAATTCACAGTTTGCATTGGATTGATAAGTTAAGAGAGTTGTATGGTATTTTTTCCATTTAAACGGCTTGGTGTAACTAACCAACCCATCACATATTGTGAATTCTACAAGCAAATATGCAAAGCAGTTTGTGCTGTGTTGATGGGTTATAAAATATTGTAGGTTCTCCAGTGCTGGATGATGTATGTAGCTATTCAAAGTTCCTGTCCTATAAAGATCTCCAGATGCACAGACTCTTGCATCTGTGCAGAGTCCAAATTAATTCAATACTCTGAATTTACAAAGGCAGATAAGCCCCTTTTTGTGATTGGAGCCCAACAACAGCACACACTGCAAATTCTACAATCATATATAATTTGATATGCTTTTTGCACACATCTAAGTATTTAATATCTATCTACGATCTATCTACGTCTATATCAAATACTCTGATGTGTGCGAGAAGCATACATATTATAGTGAATAATTGTTTGCATTCAACTTTTCTAGGGTTTAATTGCAAATTCTATAACATTTGCAATTAAATTCTAGAAAGGTTGAATGCAAACATTATTCACTATTTTCCACTATGCGGTCAAGTCTTTTCATAAGTATTCCTGGGTGAATAACTCATAAGGAATGATGTAAGTGATGAATCCTACCTCTTTTTATGTTTGCAGATTGTTTACCAGCAGATCAATTTTCTCTAATTCTGCTCATTCTAAATTATTTGTTGCAAATAATTCTTAGTCTTCAATTCATTCTCAAAGAGTTCTTTCTATGTATTGGATATCTGAAATTAGAAATTTGACCTGTTTTGACTGGATATTTCACTTATGTGATGTTCCTTTACTCTGTCTGGAATCTTCTTTCTGGTGACAATACTTGAACTTATTGGGGGTGTGGTGAAGGGGAAACAGGATGTGGTGGCAGGTGACTTTGTGCAAAATCTGCAAGTTTGCTCTTTCTACAAGCCTTCTTAGCCCATAAACCCACTTGTTATAAGCTCTACATTAACCAAATCACACAAAGCTTGAACACAGTCAAATAAAATAAATATACAAAGTCTGAATGAATATTCATGGAAGAAAAAACTTGAAGATTCAAGGAGCACTATTTGTAATTTTCCCAACTTTGCTAATGTTTTATGCAGATGTTGATCCACCACGTATATATATATAAAAAAATCACAGTAGACAAATGATCTTTTATGAAGAATAAGAAGTCATTCCATTCCAATGACAATAAGAACATTGTAAACGTTTTCTCTACAGCATTGCTTCTATGATCAAATTTCTTTCTGAGTCATAAGGTGGTTCATTAACAGATAAGTGTGAGTAAGCTCTCCTAATTCCTCAGTGCACTATATATCTTTTTAGTGTTACTGGCGCCTCACTTTGATGAATATAACATTTTAAAACAAAAGACTTCCTCTCCGTTTTAACCTTGAGCACATCCTTTAGCACTGTGCTCAAGGATAAGCTTTAAAACAAGCAGCTTGTAGGAAACATTTAGCATTGCATGCTGAGTGGCAACTTCATAGTTGAAAGGAGTCTCACAGATCTAGATTGCCATTGGATTTTGTCTGGAGACACTGTAGAGCAAAGTCAGGGATATGGCTCTATCCTTGCACAACATGTGCAAACCATCAGGGAAAGGTGTCTATGGAAAGGGAATCTACGTTCATCCACATGCTCCTTTGCAGATCTAATTTTAAGTGATATGAATCTAAATTTGAGGGATTAAAGAAGGACTTTTTGGAAGAGGAAGTGGTGCCAGCAACGCATGAAATGGTCTTGCGAAAGGGAAACTGGGAGGCTGTTCTTTTTCTGGAGGTAGAAGTAAAAAGAATGTGAAGTAAAGGAAGTATGGAACAAAAGAAATTCATTCCTGACCTGTGTTAGGGGGAAAAGAAAATATTAGTGTGTCTGGTCATGGAAGGTGAAGGCTGCAGGAGGGAGAGAGGGAGCCTTAACCCTTGTTGTTGGAAAATACAAGAAAGTCAATAAAGCCCTATACAAGGGATGTATGGAACATTTTCTTTTGAACATCCCTGTGTGCTTGGTCTCTTAGATCCACACAGTGGGTCACTACTTAGTTCATCTTTCTCTCATGTTTTTGCTTAGAATTTGAAACAGCAATTCTCCCTTTCCGCATATGCTTGACTCCCTGACTCTCTTCAAATCCCATCTACATATTCCTGTTTTCCAACCTATGATTCAAAACATCCCAATAAGAATAATCATATTTTCTTCCCTCTTCAGTTTCCTCATTAATTTGCCCCAACATGTGAGCACTGTACCTCTTTTATTCCTGCCCACTGTATCTGCAAGTGCTTCCTGTAATGCATGCTGTAATCTATAGTACACAATTTATTTTTATATTAAGGCATAGATTGTAGTTTGGTTTGAAATTGACTTTGATGCACTTGCACAAGCAGCACTACACAAAAATAACCCATACTGTGTTGTACAATATAACATAACCATGTTGGTTTCCCCGCTAGCAGACAAGACAAATTAAATTACAAAATGTATATTGCATCTGTTGAAGGTTGGAAACAGGCATGAATGCCGAAGTGAAGTTACTGCACAGAGAAGAGACAACATCAAACATCAAGGCAGCAGCCATTCTGAAAAATGAATTCTCAAGATAGAAGTCTGTTAGAGCTCTCTAAAGCTAGAGGTTATTATTCAGAGTGAGATGTCCTGGTGACTTTGAGATTTAATGAGGAACAAATATTTGGACTCTCTAAATCCATGGTATGCCCACACCTTGAATACTGCATGCAGATGTGGTAGCTCCAACTCAAAAAAGATATATTGGAATTGGAAAAGGTTCAGAAAAAGGCAATGAAAATGATTAGGGGTATAGAACAGCTTCCATATGAGGAGCGATTAATAAGACTGGGACTTTTCAGCTTGGAAAAGAGGCAACTAACGGGGGATATGATAGAGGTGTATAAAATCCTGAGTGGTATAGAGAAAGTAAATAAGGAAGTGCTATTTACTCCTTTTCATAATACAAGAATCAGGGGCCACCAAATGAAATTAATAGGTAGCAGGTTTAAAACAAACACAAGAAAGTATTTTTTCACGCAACGCACTGGAACCTCTTGTCAGAGGGTGTTGTGAAGGCCAGTACTATAATGGGGTTCAAAAGGGAGCTAGATAGATTCATGGAAGATAGGTCCATCAATGGCTATTAGCCAGGATGGGCAGGAATGGTGTCCCTAGCCTTTGTTTGCCAGAAGCTGGAATTGGGTGACAGGGCATGGATCACTTGATGATAACTTGTCTGTTCATTCCCTTTGGGGCCCCTACAACTGAACACTGCCAGAAGACAGGATACTGGGCTTGATGGACCTTTGATCTGACCCAGTATGGCCGTTCTTACATTCTTAAGTGTTATGGAACATTTACACCCCTAAGTTCACTGGCAATCTTAAGGAAAATTGTAAGTACTTGGGGCAAGAATCCTATCTAAATCCAACATTGACAAAACACTGGATAACTATTCAGTATGGAATCAGCATACATATGTTTGGGAAATTATTAAAAAATGTTTTTACACGTGATGTGAAGAGGGAGCTGAATGAGTAGAGTAAGACTGTTATAGCTTATTAGGGCAACAGGGAAAAAAGCAAACAAAATTCCTAACAACATTGGATCAAATATTTTCCCAATGGTTTTGAAGTCTAAAACTGTTGAGTTATAAAAGTAACAATTCACTAGCATGTGTGGTCACCGGTGGCTGAACCTTGGGTCTTCAGAACCAAGAGCCCAACCCTTAACACAAATGATCAAGTAGTAAGATAAGGTGATAAATGTACTTGCAACAAGAAACTCAGCTATGGCAAAGTGGGAACTATTGAAATATATTTAGGCTCAGACACCAGCCACAAAACTTGTGCTTGTGGAAAAAAGGAAAAGATTAACTGGAAGATTGATGTCACAATAATATAAAATTACTCTGCCAACTATAACACAGCCAGATTCTTATACGGTAGAAGCCTACTTAAATGACAATAAAGCACTAGTAATATGCAAAGGTTCCGTGCATAATATACTGGTATCTGAAATGAAAAATATAGTTTGTCTTGACTACTGTCGCAAGTGCTTAAGTCCTCTTCTTTCAACATTTATTTAGAAAGCCTTTTCATGCACCTGGGAATGCTGCTACTAACGAGTGAGTAAAAATAATAGCACAATTGGCATTCTTAAGGGTAAGATGAAGACATTTCTGCCAGCAGAGACTGCTATTGCTTAGACAGCAGATCCACATATATTTCTGGATGGATAAAAACAATGTATTACAGCGTTACTGGTAAGTATGCTTTTTTAAAAAAAAAAAAAAAGAATGGAAGAAATTTGAACATGACCCTTTGATGCTGTAATACAGATTACCAAAATGGGAAAGATAGATCTCAAGAGTACTGTGAAGACTTTCAACAGATTCATGGTGGAGCGTCTGTTAACCAGTTGGTGAAAGTAAAAGAAGCAGGGTTTGGCCTTTCAGAAATAATGGGATGAAAGCTCTTTTTTTAAAGGCAGTAAGCTGCATTCTGTGTGGATAAGTTACAAAACCAAAATCAGGCTAGCAGCTTGTGTCAGTGACCCCTATTACTGCTGAGGGAAAAAAGAACTTCTTACTTTTAATGTTATTACAATACAAAGATATTTTATTACTTATGCCATACAGTAACTGCATGTGATATTTTACATCAAGTAAATGGTCTAAACTGACTCCCTGCTCTGAAGAACTTTCAACAGTGCAAATGCATCAATAGCTACAAGAAGTTAAAATAAAGAGCATCACATGGACACAATCATTGAAAAGATTCATGGAATAAATGAGCCTTCAAAATGGATTTGAAGCAGGTGAAAGAGGGGATTTGTTGAACATTAGGAGACTATTTCAGCTAGAGTTGGACTGAAATTCAGCTTCTTATAGTTATTTAGCTGAATTACAGTCAATAGTTTCCAGATCATCTTAAGCCAACATTCTTATATGTTTATCTGAACCTGAATAGTTAGAGGTATCCTTCCTCTCCAGGGTGGCTATTGCATTACTGACTTCCTCATGATTCTCTGGCTCATGGACAAGTCAGATGGTTTTCTAGCATAGTGCGTCTTGACACAGTGCAAAAATCAATAAATAAAAACAGCCAGATATGAACACAGAGGTTTGCATTGACAGAACATGGGCCATTGGACGGTACCATTTTCTGAGCTGTGGGGAGGATTGTACTATCCAAGCACATTTTAAAAAGTAATTAAAAGTTTTGATTTATAAAATGAAAAAAGATTTGTAGTTGGTTTCTATGTATGTTGAAATATCCATATAGTTCATAAGGAGCCCTCATCTGAACACCTCATTGTATCATGAGGGTTATAAACACCCTGATAATTAATTGATGTAAATATACCTATAGACATATGACATACTGTAACTAGAGGGTAAACAACACTCCGACCTAGCCACACAATGCACTTTAAAAGAATAGTACAATAGAAATGTTTCTATTTGTGGCTGCTTTTTAGCTTAAGAATGTTTTATAACACAGCCCTACGTTTGCTTTAAATCTCCAGCATTATATAAATTAATAAAGTTAATAGTAAAGCCCATGCAATCGTGTTGCTTGTAAAGTTTTTTTCCCTTCCTTTGTTACCACCAAGAAGAAACAAAAAAGAAAGAAAGAGGAGATGCTGCCTGCCAAAAAATAATAGCTACCTTGAATGTTGTGTTCTGATTGCTCCATTGTTTAGAATATGTCTCCTGCCATGACCTGACTTAAAGTACTTTGCTTGTGCATGGTACAAATCTAAATTAACATTTGAAAACAATAAGGCACTTCTCCAAAACTTCAGATAGTGACAGTTTGTCAAGAAGAATCATTTTGGGTTATTAACTACTGTATTTTTCCCCAGATGGCAGCTTTTTGCAAAGTATGACTTCTCCATCTTCTCCCAAAAGCCCTCTCTCAGAGTACCCATTATCATAGTACCTCAGAGCTGTACAATCTTCAGTGTATTTATCCCTACACCACCACTGGGAGGTAGGGTTGGACTATTATCTGTATTTTACAGACAGGGAACTGAGGCCCAGGGAGACTATGACTTGCCCAAGATTTTCATAGGAAGTCTGTGGTGGAGCAGGGATTTGAACTCCAGTTTCCCAGTCTCAGGCTAGCTCTTGAATCACTCAATCATCCTTCCTCTCTTGGCAGAGAAGGGCTGGATTCAGCCCCCTTCACAGACTATTACTCTCTGTCCTTGTTTTGACAAGAGGGAAAGTAGTCCCAAGAGATAAATGTTACAAGTTCCCTCCTACTGCTAGAGTGCACACAGCCCCTTCTGGCTCAGGTATCCATTCACTGCACGGCAGAATCAGAAGATGGCCACTGCAGTATATAATAGCTTGTGTATGCCTTTTTTGACCCCTTGAAAACTGCACATATCCTAACTGCCACCTTGTGTCCCACGAGGACATGTACAGGAGTAATTATTTAACAGATTGAGCCCTCAACATGCAATTTAAAATATAATAAAGTATTTTTAAATAAGATGCCTTCATGCAAAAAATACCTTAACTAACTACTTTCTGACTTGAAGTTTCTCTAAATACTTCCATTTATACTGATGCATACTCCCTGTTATTTAGAGGGAAAACAGACAAGAACCGTGCAATGAACCTTTGACTACAGTGCTTGGGGTTCCCATTTCTGTTAGAATCTTACCGCTTAGTAAACTTCTTGTGTGCCTTCTGCTGGACAGCACAAGCCGTCCATTCTGGTGGGCCATAGACTCAGGCTGGAAATCATCCCCAATGAGCAGTAAAGCTGAATATAGTGGTTGTCAACTTTTTCTAGTTTTCCCAACCCCAAGCACTGCAAAATCGTAGGTCTCAGAAATCTTCATATTGACTTAAAACAAACATCTCATCCCAAATAAAAGCTGAGATTCTAGTGCATTCTCTCAATTACAGCAGTAGGGCTTTAGGAAACACCACCAGTGACCATGGGATTTACAATAAAGTTATAGCAATCAGCAACACTGCTTTTCAAAACCAGGACCCCATTTCCATCTCTGTTATTCCCCTCCCATCTTGCCAGGACACCCTCCCATTTTGCAATATAGGAAGGGCAGAGCCTGGCCACTTGCTGCCTGTTTGCAACCCCATGTGCTGAGAACATGTGCCTTATCTAAATATGTTCCTGTTGCTATCTAAACCTGGATCTGCTGTTTCTGTTTTTTCCCCCCACTCTCCTTTTTGTGAAGCCATCCAAAACCCCCAACTTTACCCTATTTGAGAAATGGTTGGCTCAGTTCTATTTTCAAGTATTTGCTTTGTAGACATCACAATTTAATTAAGTTTGATCCTGGTTTCAAGCCCTGCACTTGGAAAACATATCAATTATTTAAAACAACTGAAGGAAAGAGTTAATCTTGCATGAAAGAAAGAAAGAAAAATATGGCAAAAACTATCTCTACTTCATCTGCATGTGTGCTACCCCTGAAGAAGTGTATATATGTATATGCAAGGAGGGAGAGAGTGTGACACCCATTGGTGCACCTGAAAAAGCATTCCCTGTTCTTTACAAGCAAATCATTTTGAGACCTGACAAACTTATTACACCCAATACACCACTTTCATTATATTAATCCATAAAGATGTAAGTCTCAATGGAAAGCACGTAGCTTATAAATACTCATTGTGAGATTGTGTATGGATCTTATATAAAGACTAATGAAACTATATTGAAAATTATGACCTTATGGTCCTGGAGTGAAAATGAATCACCAGGGAATAAGATATCTTGGTGATGGCCAATTCAAGCCGTCACCTCTCTCTGACTAGCCGATTATATAATATATTGTTGAATTGTCCATCTTTGCATCAACCTAGAAATGTCAACTGAAACCCATCAAAGACAAACTATAAACATCAAAACCACTTGGAAGTGAGAAGTAAGGATACCACAGGGAAAGGATCACCCATTTGACTGGAGCATACATCGTAACACCAGATAAGTACAATTATGGCTATTTGCATATGGAACTCTTATGGTTAGAAGAAAATCTCCTTTTTTTGGTCCATAAATTATGTAAGTCAAATTTATGTGAAATCTTTTTAAAAAATAACTAAAGAGACTGATTGGCATTTGGTTATCAGGTTGGAATCTGTTGCAGAAAGCACTGGAATACAGTGAAGATTAATGACAAGTGAGAACTGTGACAAAAAACTGGAATGTCAACCATTCATCACATGCTGTTTCATTTGCACATCCTTCAGGAACTGTATTTTGAATGATGTTAATATTGCAAGACGTGTAACATAGCAATATTGACATCATTCAAAATTCAGATCATTCCTACCTGCTCTTCCATGATTTTTCAGCAAAAAACTGAAAGCAGCTTGGAGGGTTCAGTTCAGAAACCAGAAGTCCATTAACTAGAGCTTTTCTTTGTAAGAGTGAAAGAGAGGACAAGGATATTTGCCCCACATAGTACTTTTAGAGAAGCTTTTCTTATTGTGACAAGTGACTCATTTTTTATGTAGGTGAAAGGGATGTTGTGGTGTGACACACACATCTCAAATACTAGCGTGAACATAGCATGAAGGTGGTAGCAAATAAAGCTGAGAGAATTAGCATGTAGAAAAATCACATACTTCGTCTCCAATTTCTAGGACCTTTAAAAGGCTTGTTATCCAAACTAAGAGGAAAAAGTATTTATTTTAAAATTACAAAAACAAACAAAACCACGACACAGCTTTCAGATGACCCACATCAGTACTCCAGTCTGGACCATCACAGCATTTTGAGAAGTCAGGTGTTTCCCAGTCTGGACAAACTATTTCAGTTGTATTTGGTTAGGCGGCCTTCAAAATACTCATGTGAAGAGCCACATAAGAGCATAAAAACTGGAAGGATCAGGGTGAGTTCCTTGTCCAGAGCATTGTTTGGCCTGACTGCAACCCACACTGGCAAGATGGGGATGCTGGGTCTTATTTGTACCGGCCAGCCTGCCTCTCCAGCTGCTATGGCTCTACTTTCCCCACCTACTCTGTTCACAACAGACTTTTCAGCCATTCCTGTTGCCTACAGCAGGCCCCAAGTCATTTGCACATTGAACCTTAAATCCACCCCAGGTCTTACCCCCACAGTCTAAATAGTACATCACAACCCAAAGCTACACTCAGCCTTTTGGGGAGATAAGTTTCATAGTCCTGGCCCAGAGCAGCACAGATAGGAGTAGCGGAAACACCATTACCATTCTCCACTTAGTGACTCTCAGTTTTGCTGAGGACTACACACTGGTTTATCACATGCTCTTATGTGGCTCTTCACATGAGTAGATTGAAGGCCACCTAACCAATACAACTGACATAGTTTGTCCAGTTTTTTTTATTCAACTGTATATTATGGCAATGCTTCCAGGGCTGATTTATTGCATAGTCTTACAATATTTGGATTTGCAGCCCTGAGACTGGAATTTCCATGTGCCTCTTTATTTCTTTTAATCCCTCAGTCCTTAAAAAGGCAATCAGTATTTATGGGAAACAGGAGATTGCTATGTCAGCCTGATACTCCTGTAAACAGTGAACCTTAAACAAAAGCCAGGAGATGCTTTTCCTTATTAGGAAGTCAAAGCATGATACTGAAACAAACAAAAACACCACAAAAAACACACCAACAGTCCAGCTGAGCCCATCCCTAATTCTGTACCAGTCTTTCCTGGCAACTGTGTCTCAGAGCATGGCAATGTCTGTATAATATATACTCAGATCAGATGAATAGCTATTGCAGTTGTATTTGTATCAGTATCTTCCGTGAGCAGCCTTCTGTTCATTTACTGTAATAAGTGGATTTTCAGTAGTTTGACTGGGAAAGACTCTTCCTATGTGAACTCAGTAAAGTTGGGGAGAGCAGACTAAAAGGATGACTTTCACTTTCTTATTTTTACAAAAAAAAACCAAAAAACCTCAACTTTATTTGTTATGAGAGTGTGAGAGAGAAACTGCGGAGCGTCTTAGTGTTCTAAGGGAGGAAGAAAGTACCAGGAGAAACTATATTTATATAGTAGCAAAACAAACAGCTCTGAAACATCCAAGGAAAGATTGGAGAGACCTGGAATGACAGTGTGAGTGGATCACATAGGCCCGACAGCACTAAAGAATGAGACAAGATTGGAGAAGCCCAAAGCCCTGAAAAACAAGAAATGAGTTTGCAGAAATGTGAACGTGGTTTACATAGTCATAGGCAGAGACAGCAAACAGTCCTGAAGTAGGGTCCTTAGGGACATGCTTTAGAAGCCAAATGCTAACAAAAAAAACAGGTGAACTTCTATAGGCTGTTATCCTGAATTAGCTGATGGGACTGAAAAATACATGGCAGTACTACATTCTTTCACCAGTTACTTTGAAGTTAATTGCAGCCTCAAGATGGGTTTTAAGAGACTTTTACAGAAAATTTCAGGGAACGCCTAGAAAACAGTGTTTTGGAGCGGAGCACGGAGCACCTTCAGAGCAGTGGAGCTGCAGGTTTTTGCCTGGAGCTGGAGCACAACTCCAAAGCCCTGCTGGAAGAGACTGCGCACACTTCTTATCATTCTAATGACAAGTAAAATCTTCTGGTAAATAGCTGCAGTAATTAGATTTAATGAAACATAGCACCGAGGAATCTGCCACAAATAAAGTTTAAAATGAGTACAACAGTTATAATTTAGTAATTATATTTTGAAAAGAGACGTTAGCAAATTCACAGTGTTTCCCCTTATTATCTATCAATGTTGTCTTAAATAAAGAACACACCTAAGTATCCTTATTTTAGTATTTAACCAAAATGTTACCCTAGTATGCCCCAATATTCCATATGTTTTCTTAAGCAATTGGTAAACTGTTAAGTTTTATCATTGCCTAAACATTGAATATACAGTAAATACCTACTTAAGCACAAACTTAAATTAACTAACAGTTTTGTATGTGAAACACAAATGAAACATATGTTACTCAACACTAATTCACTTGTTTTTATACTGGGCAGTCAGCAGACAGGATTCGGGATACACAGCCACTTCACTGTTCACCCCTTTTTCCAGATTACCTACAAATATGTTGAACTGCACTAGTCCCAGTATAGATACTATTTACCTTTCTCCATTCTGAAAATTGACCATTTATTCCTACCTTTGTTTCCCAACTTGTAACCGGTTATTGATTCATGAGAGGCCCTTTCCTCTTATCCCATGACTGCTTACTTTGCTTAAGACCCTTTGATGAGGGACCTTGTCAAAGGCTTTCTGAAGTACACTGCATCCATTGGATCACCCATGTCCACATGTTTGTTGACTTCCCCCCACCCTAAGAATTCTAATAGATTGGTGAGGCATGATTTCCCTTTACAAAAGCTGTGTTGACTGTTGCCTAACAAATCTTGTTCATCTATGTGTCTAATAATTCTCTTCTTTACTATAGTTTCAACCAATTTGCTTGGTGCCCTTCATTTGGTAGGCAACAGTTAGTTGTGGTCCTGTCTTTTACCCAGATGAAGAGAGTAAACCCAGTCACCATCAGCCGCTGGACAGGGTCTACACTATCACCGATCAGAAGTGTTGAGCACTGAGATGTCCAAGTGGCGTCACAGAGCTGCAGGATCTACACTATCACCGATCAGAAGTGTTGAGCACTGAGATGTCCAAGTGACGTCACAGAGCTGCAGAACCTCACCTCTGAAAATTAGATTCTTAG
This sequence comes from Gopherus evgoodei, assembly GCF_007399415.2. Lineage (NCBI taxonomy): Eukaryota > Metazoa > Chordata > Testudines > Testudinidae > Gopherus > Gopherus evgoodei. Next base: position 28,230,042 of record NC_044333.1, read on the forward strand.
TGTCCATTGAAAGAGGCTGTGTTGACTGGTTCAGAAAAGTGTCATGTAAAATCCTTGCAGGTGAGAAAGTGAAATTAAGAATCTAGAAGAACTAATCCCTTTCCTCTCTGTAACCCCTAACTCAAAGAGAAAAGGAACAAACAACCCCTTCCTGAGATAAATTGTTAATTCTCATTTGGTTGTCTATTTCCTCTTTATTTATCATCCCCTAGTAGCCGAAGTAACGTCAGTCCCCCTGGTTGTTATTTGTGGTTATTCTAATTCTTGTTTATCTAAAATGCCAGGCAGTGCTTTTTAAACTTCCTAATAATCTCTGCCTCACTCCTTCTCCATTAATGTTTGTTGAAAGACTGATTCTTATTCCACTGAGGGTTGGCAGAGTATGTCTACAAATGTTTTATTCTAGTCGTCAACTCTGTTTGAGTTTTAGGGAAGACAGGTTGCAGAGTCTCTAACTTTTGTTTTCAAATATATATTTTAGGTTTGTCCCTCTCCTCCAGATTTAATTTAAAAAAAATAATAATTTGAATGTTCCAAGGTTAGGACTGAGTGAAGTTTACCCTTCTTTATTACTGCAGTTTGTATTTCTTTTGGGATAATGAGCCACCTGCAAAGTTAAATTTATTTAGTTTAATAAATTTCTTGGGTGTTTTTGCACAACTACTCACTCTCCCCTCTTGTTCAAGTTCATATTTCCCCCTGATAATTGTTTTTGAAGCTTCTGTGTTTATAATGTGACCTACCATGGCCAACATGTGATTTCTTAGTTGAGACCTTTTTTGTTTGTTTGTTTTTAAATATGTGCTTTGTTATGAAGTTACACCTAAAAGCTCTCTTGATTTTATTAATAAAGTCTAGAACTCAGTTTAAGAGTGGCATTTATTTTCACAAACTATGGTGTCTCATGGAAGTAGAAATTCAGTTAAACATTTGTTGAGACTAGCAAGAATAGATTGATCGATTCATGGAATCTAAGACCAGGACAGACAATTTTGATGGTCTAGTATGACTGCCTATATAACACAGGCCATAGAACTTCCCCAAATAGGAATTAAAAGGGTAGCTTTGTTGTAATTCAAGTACTGGATTGTGGAAGTATGTGGATTCACTTCTTGATCTAGGACAGACTTCCTATGTAGGACATTGAACAAGTCACTCAGGTGATAAATTGTCTAAAATGTCAGCTCCCTTTTGGCCAGATTTTCAAAAGCATTCAGCATAGACTCATAGACTCTAGGACTGGAAGGGACCTCGAGAGGTCATCGAGTCCAGTCCCCTGCCCTCACGGCAGGACCAAATACTGTCTAGACCATCCCTGATAGACATTTATCTAACCTACTCTTAAATATCTCCAGTGATGGAGATTCCACAACTTCCCTAGGCAATCTATTCCAGTGTTTAACTACCCTGACAGTTAGGAACTTTTTCCTAATGTCCAACCTAAATCTCCCTTGCTGCAGTTTAAGCCCATTGCTTCTTGTTCTATCATTGGAGGCTAAGGTGAACAAGTTTTCTCCCTCCTCCTGATGACACCCTTTTAGATACCTGAAAACTGCTATCATGTCCCCTCTCAGTCTTCTCTTTTCCAAACTAAACAAACCCAATTCCTTCAGCCTTCCTTCATAGGTCATGTTCTCAAGACCTTTAATCATTCTTGTTGCTCTTCTCTGGACCCTCTCCAATTTCTCCACATCTTTCTTGAAATGCGGTGCCCAGAACTGGACACAATACTCCAGTTGAGGCCTAACCAGCGCAGAGTAAAGCGGAAGAATGACTTCTCGTGTCTTGTTTACAACACACCTGTTAATGCATCCCAGAATCATGTTTGCTTTTTTTGCAACAGTATCACACTGTTCACTCATATTAAGCTTGTGGTCCACTATGACCCCTAGATCTCTTTCTGCCATACTCCTTCCTAGACAGTCTCTTCCCATTCTGTATGTGTGAAACTGATTGTTCCTTCCTCAGTGGAGCACTTTGCATTTATCTTTATTGAACTTCATCCTGTTTACCTCAGACCATTTCTCCAATTTGTCCAGATCATTTTGAATTTTGACCCTGTCCTCCAGAGCAGTTGCAATCCCTCCCAGTTTGGTATCATCCGCAAACTTAATAAGCGTACTTTCTATGACAACATCTAAATCATTGATGAAGATATTGAACAGAACCGGTCCCAAAACAGAACCCTGCGGAACCCCACTTGTTATACCTTTCCAGCAGGATTGGGAGCCATTAACAACTACTCTCTGAGTACGGTTATCCAGCCAGTTATGCACCCACCTTATAGTAGCCCCATCTAAATTGTACTTTCCTAGCTTATCTATAAGAATATCATGCGAAACTGTATCAAATGCCTTACTAAAGTCTAGGTATATCACATCCACCGCTTCTCCCTTATCCACAAGGCTCGTTATCCTATCAAAGAACGCTATCAGATTAGTTTGACATGATTTTTTCTTTACAAATCCATGCTGGCTATTCCCTATCACCTTAGCAGCATACTATGTGCCAAACTCTCAAAAATTTAGCCATAAATCTCAGAATGTCTGCCTGTTGGAGAACACTTTTGAAAGTGTGTTCCTTATTAAATGCCTAATTGTCATCTATAGCAGCCATTCACAGTCATTCATAGTCATTCACGATGATAACGATAGTGATTGGACCAGACGAAGAGGGAGAATGACTCTAGCCTGGTGATTAGGGCACTCCTCTAAGATGTGGGGAGATTCAGGTCTCAGGTCCAATGATTATTTATGTATGTGGAGCAGGTTCAACAGGAGAGATTGAGAAAGCCCCATACTAGAATCATCTAGTGGTTAGATAATGTGGGGGGATCCAAGTTCAAATCATTTCTCCACATCAGTCAGAGTGAGGAACTGAACCCGGTCTCAAACATCTCAGGTGAGTGCCTTACACTGAACTGAATGCTGAGCTAAAGCTTTGGAAGTGGGGAGAAAGCAGTAGCACTTCCACCCCATTTTGTGAATCTAATTGTCCTTTGCTTTTGTAAAAATGCCACAATTCAAACAAAAAATTTCAAGCTTAGTCAAAATGAAAAGTTATTTCAATGTTACTGAAAGGTTTCTTGGTTCAGTCAAAACTATTTGGCCAACTTGACCTGAATTTACTTGTAATTTTGGTGGATCCGAAGCAGTATTTTTCAATCAACTAAACCACTGGGGGAGGAGAAGTTTCACCTAGCTCCAATTATGATAGTTTTGTGCCAGATTTCTTTGGTGCACACATTAACTTTCCCTGTTCTTACTATGCCATTGTCATATATCTAAATTTAAGCTTATGGGTGCTATTACCCCTTAAGGCAACAATGTCAAGTATTTAACTAATAGCCCTGCCAAGTTTTCACTAAAAACTAAGTTCAGTCACTGAAAGATTATCTAAGGAGATGGCTTAGGTGTCCAGCCAAACACAGAAGAATCAAAACTGTCCTGTTGAGAATGGTCTGGGGGCAGATAGGAAGAACCCCTTCCTTCCTGTCCCCCAGGTGCATGGCTTTTGTAGGAGCTTCTAGGAGCTGGGTGGAAGCCAACGAAGAGGTGAGCAGAGTCCCTTTACCACTGGAGAAACTCCAACATCCATGAAGAGCTCTGAGAAACTATTTGTGGGGAATCAAACCCATGACTATTTCCACAACAGGAGACTTGACAAGAAGTTTTGCTAGCTATTCTTGCCAGATATGGACTCCTCTAAGATTGCTTACTCACACAGAGGAATTAATGAGATTAAAACACAGAAAAAAAGTTTAAAAAGGAATATTAGAAATTTGTGAAGAAAAAAATAAGTACACACACACAAAAAGGAAGACAGTATCTTCAGCTATGCTTGAGAGGCATAACTGTGGCTATAAGCCACTTTTGTGCTCCCCATATCCTGACGTGGCTAGGCAGCAGCCTGAGACCTCAGAGCAGCTTAGAGTCACCTGAAGACTTCTGTAACTTTGCTGGCTGTCTAAGATCTCATGGGGTGTCATGTGCCATGCCTACTATGCAGATCACAGGGATGGGGGGATGCCACTCAAGCATCCCCTGTGGCCAGGGAAGCTGGTTTTTAGGACAATTTTGTCCTGCTGAAGTGACACAAATTTACCATAATGCAAACAAAGCTGTGGCCCAGAGAGTACATGGAGCTTACATATTCTGAGGTTGTGAGTTTTTTCCCCCCCTCAATTCATTGCCCAGATTTTAGAGACAGCACACTAGGAGGAATTGGGCATCTTATTTTGTACCTGCAATAAAAGTGACAGCAATGGTGAATACACACAGACCAAAAGATATTCTTCTTAACCTCAAGGCAACAATTTCTGGCCTTCATGTAAAGATTGTGTATGAGCCATTGCAGATATGGCATAGCTCATGTGTATGACTGCCTTAACAAACTTGAATCTATTGTCACCATAAATAATGACAGCTACCACATGGAGGTACCTTAGGCATTCTTTACAAAGGTCAGTCAAAAAAATGTTCCAGTTCACTGCTTTTTATTTTTACCACTGCCTACTAGCACAAATCCAATTACTTCTGTTTTGTATGTCACTATCTTCATCAGGAACACACAGCAGAAAGCAAAACATACTTAGGTGACACTTTCTTAGCTGTAGGCAGATCTGATTAATGAGGCAGAGCTGAAATTAACTTTTTTTCTCATGTCAAGTAGATTTCCAGAGTAGTGCAAAATTCCCTTTATAATGCTGTTCATTAACATTTTAACCGCCAATAAGCATGTTGAAATATAATGTACTTCTTAAACTGAATTAGCCATCCATCCATGTCCTATTATCCCTGTAAATATAATGCAATATGATTTGCTATTAACAGCCTCATATTTATCCATTTAGATAGGAAATACAGCCCTCTGTGCAGAGCCAGCTAGCTGGAAATAAGCCCCTGGACTTTAAGGAGACAGCAATGATGTAAGTGAGAGGTATATTTGGCCTAATATATTTTAGGGGCTTTTAAAAAGTATAAAAATAGGCATAGCCTGGAGAATATCAGTATTTTGATTAATTAAGAATACAAAACTTATTCCTGCTAGAGGTACTGCAGACACATACACAATCTAAATAAATGAAAAGAAACAGTATAATGAGAAGGAGCACAGAGGCCCAGGTAAAAATTAATAAACAAAGGAATTCTTCAGAGTATATTGCAAGCAAGAGTATTTCAACTTTTAAAGTGGATACATGGCACAGCGTACTCCTTTCTACATTTGCCTTCCCATCTGTATACAACCAGATTCTAATAATATTTCTTAAGTAATCCCACAGAAATCAAGAAAGGGTATTTTTTTTTAAGTGGATACATACAAAATATGTGATAGTCTGGTTGGTGAAAGAATGGGCCAAATCCTCCACTGGAGTAAATCCATGATTCCATTAGCTTCAGTGGAATCCTCATTTTAGACCAGCTCAGGATCTGTCTATATCTTACTGTGAAATTAGGCCATAAAGCCATTTAGTCAATGCAAAGGACAAACTTACGGCATGAGCTACTCAACCAAACAACCTGCATTAAAAAGATTAAGAGCCCAATTACTTGTCTTCAAATGACTAGTTTCCCAATTGCAAATACAGAAACAATTAACCATATTTGTCATCTGCAGAGCTATAAACACTTAGAGAAGCCAGATGTAGATCCTGTTCCTACAAACACTTAGGTACAAACAATTTTATGCATGCGAGTTCAATGCATGGACTACTCACATGAATAAGCATTTGTAGAATTGAAGCATTGGGCCCTGATTGACAAAAGCATCTTTTTCAGGAAAATATTTATGCACATGATTAACTTTTTCCCTGAATCAAGGCCTTAGGGATTCTAAGAGAGCTGTTTCTCAGACTGCTTAAGGAAAATGTATTTCTTCTGCAGTAGTGCCTCTCACCTGCAGAGTGCCTCCTAGTGTCAATGTGCACCATTGCAGGGATTTTCTCAGTTTAGCACTTCCTTTTCCCATTCTGGCACTACAAGTGTCATATGTGGCCTAATGCTCTGGCCAGAGTATGTCCCAGTTCTTTGCCCTTTTGGGGTTAACAGAGAAGTCTAAACAATAAGAAAACCCAAAACCTGATGTCTTTTTAAACCTGGCTTTCAACTCCCAACTGGTGCTCACAGTTCTTAGCCTCTCCATTTTTGGTGCTTTTAGTCTGGGGGAGGGTAGGACAACCTAGGCCCACCCTCTACTCTGGGTTCCAGCCCAGACACCCTATGCTAGGTGGATAGGGATTGTTTCTTCAATCCACCCACCACTTCACTGACACTGAACCTGGCCCTATCTTCACGAGCTCTTTCCTGTCCCTGCCTGGATCTGTGGTTCCTCACAGCTTCTGCTTGGCCAGCTATGACAGTGAGGTCTCAAAGACTACTCCCAGCCCTACTCTGCAGAAGCTGGACTTTATAGCAAGCAGCCCCTTGCCTTTAAAGGATTTGATAGCTCCCTCCTCCAGACAGGAGTCATTCCTCAACCCCCTCCCTGTATTCAGCCTTCTTATCTCAGAATAGCCAGTTCTTCCCTCCTTTTAGCAGGAGCTCCCACTCTTGCTGGAGCTAGGAGTTGTGGCTTAGGTCTCTTGCCTTGGAATAGTCAGCTGCAAGGTTTTTGCTATCTCCTCTCAGCTGAGCACTCTCTCCAATTAACCTTCCAATCTGTAGTGTTCAGCAGCCCAGCCTTATCCTGTCAGTGTCTCCTTGCTATGAGGGAGGAGGCAGCTTTTATGTTAGTCTCCTTCTCCCAACTCTTTCCCAATCGATTGGGTGAGAGGGGAACTTTTCCCCACCCTCTCTGCAAGGTTTTGGGCACTTAAAAAGTACAGTGTTGGGATTCCTTCCCTAAGCACCTGTAGCTATCTCTGCCAGACTCTTTAAAAGCCTTAAAGGGCCATACCAGGTGGTGGAGTGAGCTGATCACTGGGCATTATTGCTTCACATGGCAGAGAACCTGTCACATCATTATTCTAGTTAGTAGTTTTGTCATGGTGCACCAATTCCCCCTTTCCTTTTACCATTTTCAATTTGCTTTACCAAAATCCACAGTTCATTTGCTTTTGATTTTTCCAAATACCTGTAGCTTCAATTTTAAAAGGTCTCCTTGTTATAAACATGGCTTGCTAGCTCTACCTTAACTCAAGACAATTCATAATATATTTATTTACACTGGGAAAAGTAGCTGCGAAGGTAACATTTATTTGATATAATTGTACAACACCAGAATAGTGATACTTCTAAAGATGCGTTACGATTATGTACTTTATTACCCAAGAATGGGTTACAGTTTGTATACATTAGAAACTAAATAATATAGTATTCAGCTCTCATGTTAGTGCAATTCATCCAAAGTTCTCAAAGCACTTTACAAAAGATGTCAGTATCTCCTCTATTTTACAGATGAGGAAACTGAAGCATGCTGAAAGCAGTGACTTGCCCAAGGACTCACAGCAGGCCAGTGGTACAGCCAGGAATTGAACCCAGCTCTTCCATTTCCCTATCCAGTGCCCTATCAAAGTATGTCTAAGTAATAAGGCGGTGAAAGTGAAGAGATGGTTAAAGTATCCATAAGATTATCCAAATACCTGCTAGTGTTGCAGTGCCTCCTGAACTGTCAGTTGGATTACCCTTATCAATCCTTAACCCTGTGGCTAGATCATGATTATTTTATTAGTCTTGAATTTCAGATTACTGCATTTCCTTAAATAAATTAAGCGTGAAAATGATCTGTCAGGATTCGAAATGAGCGGATGAGATTGAAATATCATTTTGGGAAGAGCTGCCTTTGGCAATATATAAGGAATATGGCTTGTTATAAGACAGTAAGTTACCTATAAATAGACTCAGTTGATTATAAGCAAATATCTAGGGTGGCATTTTCAAAAGTGCTTTTGAATTTTTCCACTGACTTCAATAGGAGAAGAAGAATTAGGCCAACACTGAGCACTTCTGGAAAAAAGAAAAATCTCAACCTTAATAGCTAAATTGTGTGCGTGTGTGTATCCAAATATCACAAAAAAAGCTACAATAGTAAAAATCATGGGACTGGATAGGACCTCGAAAGGTCATCTAGTTCAGTCCCTTGCACTCATGGCAGGACCAAGTTTTATCTGATCAGTGGTTCCCAAACTTGTTCTGCTGCTTGTGCACGGAAAGCCCCTGGCAGGCCAGGCCAGTTTGTTTACCTGCTGCATTTGCAGGTTTGGCCAATCGCGGCTCCCACTGGCGTGGTTTGCTGCTCCAGGCCAATGGGAGCTGCTGGAAGTGGCACTGGCCGAGGGACATACTGGCTGCTGCTCCCAGCAGCTCCCATTGGCCTGGAGCAGCGAACCACGGCCATGATTGGCCAAACCTGCAAATGCGGCAGGTAAACAAACCGGCCCACCATGGGCTCTCCCAGTACAAGCAGCGGAACAAGTTTGGGAACCATTGATCTAGACCATCCCTGACAGGTGTTTGTCTAACTTGCTTTTAAAAATCTCCAATGACGGAGATTCCACAACCTGTCTACACAACTTATTCCAGCATTTAACTACTTTGACAGTTAGGATGCTTTTTGCTAATGTCCAACCTAAAACTGCCCCTTGCTGCAATTTAAACCCATTGCTGCTTGTCCTATCCTCAGAGATTAAGGAGAACATTTTTTCCCTCCCTCCTCTATGTAACAACCTTTTATGTGTTTGATAGTTATGTCTTCTTTCAGTACCCTCTTCTCCAGCCTAAACAAACCCATTTTTTTCCAATATTTCCTCATATGTCATGTTTTCTATACATTTCTAGTATTTGTTGTTCTTCTCTGAACTTACTCCTATTTGTCACATCTTTCCCAAAATATGGCATCCAGAAATGGACACAACACTTCAGTTCATGCCTAATCCTAAATCAGCATGGAATAGAGTGGAAGAATTACCTCTTGTGCCTTGCTTACAACATTCCTGCTAATACATCCCAGAACAATGTTTGCTTTTTTTTTTATATTTTTGCAAGTGTTACATTGTTAGCTCATATTTAGCTAGTGATTTTAGTGATCCACTATGACCCCCAGATCCCTTTCTGCAGTACTCCTTCCTAGGAAGTTATTTCCCACTTTGTAGGAATGCAACTGATTGTTACTTCCTATGTGGAGTAATTTACATTTGTCCTTATCTTCAAGAGCATCCAAATTTTTGGATTTTACAAGAGTACGGCAACAAAATTTGACGTGACATTACTTTGGTAGTTATTATTAACAATATAAATATTCCAGTAATTTGTTTGAAATTAATTTTTTCTCTAGTGTTCTATAGAAAAAAAGGGTCATTACACTCTGCAGTACCAGGTTATCATTAGATATTTGGACCCTATAAGAAATTGGCTTTGACTGACTATTATAAGAATGCAATTTCAGTTATTAGAATAATCAATCACATTAAAATATTTTATTTTTTTTGCAAAAGTTTTTTATGAAACATCCTCTGGAACATTCAAAATGATTTTTAAAAAAGCTTAATATATTCGTTTAAATTAGTTTGCATTAAAGGAGGGAGAAGTAATGCATTGTGCCTTTGAAAAATGTTGTTACAATAAGTGTGCTCTATCAATAATGTACCATGAGAAATACATTATATCATGATTTAAACTCTAAAACTCATTTATTATTGACCAGATCTGGGTGATTGGGCGCAGACGGAGGGTGGGGGGGAAATTACCTTTTACTTGAAGTTGTCACGTGCTTCATCTTAGACTCCCGGTTATTCAGTTGATATCACATTTATACCACAACACTGTTTTGTTGTTAAGATGGAGATCAGAATTGCTTTTAGGAATTAAGTGTCTCAAATATCAGTCACTTTCTTTAAAAAAAAAAAAAGTACAATAATCTTATGGAAAGCAAAGTAACATTAGTCCCTTACTTGACATTGCTGTTTATGTCCTACCATTATGCAACACTGAAAAAAAAATCTCTTACGTATTCAAATTTCTATTTCACATTCATCCGTATATGTTACCATAACTGAAGCACATTTGCCATTCACTTTACCAGAAAACACTCATTGTACACCTGGAACCAGAGTCTAATGCTTGATAGGCTTACTGGGCTCTGATAGAATTCATTTTTCTTTGGAGTAGGGTAATTTAATTTCATTCCACCCTTCAGAAAGCATGATGATAGTGTATTTAATTGATTTGATCACCTATGGGATATCAAGGATGTGTTGTCATTCCTCTGACTAGAACAGATGTTATCACTATGCTCAGGAAATTTTCCTTCAGCATTCTAAGGCTACCTAGTTCAAGGTCAAAAATTTATGAAGTTGGCAGGTAGTGGTTCACACCAAGTTGTTTTTTCTCTATCCTGAATTGTGTCATGTATAGTTTTACCATTTTCAGAAAATGGCTATGCCTTTCCTAATCTAGCTGCTAGTAAACAGAACTTCTAGCCAAAATGTTTTCTTCTAACTGGTCCTCCTTTTCATGTATTTCAAGTAATTTTGAGCAGGATATTTTCCTACCAAACCAGGAGAAGTGAGTCAGATTTTTCCAGCACTCCCCTCTCACCCATTGATCAAATACAGGGTGTTTGGGGTTTTTTGGTTGTTTTTGCTTTTAAATGGACTGCATATGCACATGACACCTTCAGTTACCATGCCATTATGGTGCACATGCCATTTAACTACACTGTGAAGCAGTGTACTACCCCCTGAGGGGTCAACCAGGAGCTCACAGCCTGGTAGAATCAAGGAAGCTTCCTGATCTGTGTAGGACTGCTCTATTTAAATAGGAAGAGGAAGCAGATGAGGGGAGCTGAAACTAGAAACTACACAATTGGCAAAGGGTGATGATATCTGGCCAGCTCCCTGAAGTCTGGCCTGACCAGACACAGCAACTTTTGTTTTAGATTTTGGCATTCTGAACATGGGCCTCGAGGTCTAATTTTGGCTTGCATGTGCTTGTTATGTAGTTTGAAAACAATATGATTAAGAGGGTTAGTAAAATTTAGTCATTCTGAAAGTGATAAGACTGAAACAACTGGAAAATGAGGTCCCCCATTTAGTCATTAAGTGAATATTTTATAACAGAACGTTCAATATAATAATCTCAAATTGCTTTACCAAAACTGAACACTGATGATTATATCATCTATTAGTCAGATTCTGATACTCTTTATCCCATTAGTAGCACCTTGCTTCACAGTTAATTAATCTCATTGACTGGAATGGAAACAGAAATACTGGATCCGACCAGATGCTTCAGAGGAAGGTACAAGAAATACACAGTAGGCAGATATGGCATAAACTGCTCTGCACATTAGGTTTCCCCATAATCTCTACTAGTTCAGCCAAAAACTAAACCCTGAAATATGAGATTTTAACCTCTTTCAAAGTCTATGTTAGCATTAACTCTAGATAGACTGTTATCCATAAGTGTCCAAGTGGATTTACTCCTGGAGTAATGAACAGAATTTGAGTAAAGACATGGGATTCTGACCATGTCTTGGGATAAAATTCTTTAGCACTGAGTTTTGCTTGAGAAACAACTGATTTAGAGCTGCAGGATTAGGCCCACCCTAATAGTTATCAGTGATTAATTTGCCATAAACAGAGAGAATTGCTGAAATGTGGTTATAAGAGCCAATTTATCCTGGAGACGAGCTGTAAACACTCTATTCTATTACTGCTGGGACTATTTTCACCAAGTTCAGTAATGTTACAGTAACAGAAATGCTAGGTTATATGTAATTATATTTTGTCCAATTGTTAAGTGATGACTGTTTTGATACTTTGCTATGCTGCATCTCTACTAGGTATACAACAGAGATTGCTGAAGCAATTGAAATTAAAAATGAATAATATGTAAATTGTAAGTACTCAAAAGAGAGCTCTTACTAAAACAAATCACAGTGCTGAATATTTAAAGAGATGCAATTACAGTGTTTTGGTGCTATTTGGATAAGCCTGAGCTGTAAAGCACAGCAGTGACAATCATTGGCAGATAGGGATAGATTACCCTTGGGATGTAAAATCCTGAGTGACCAATGACCCTGTTCTTTCTTAACCCTTTACAACTGCCAACACTCGACAGTCCCACGAGGAACAACTCATACATCAGTGGATTGCAGCACTCTTACTGAACTGTCACCATTTATGGCTCTTTGGCAATTCTCCAATTCTTATACCTTGCCTGCTTCTCCATCTTCATTCCAGAACAGCATCTTCAGTCTTGCCCCATCAACAGGGAGCACTGATCCTCAGCAGCTCCTTTCATGGGCCAAATGCTACTAAACAGTGCCAGTTGGCCGATAGTCCTCAGAAATCCCCTACCTACTTAGCTGTCCTCATTATTACTGCTCCTTTGTCTGCCTCTTGAAAACATCATCCCTATTACATTGCCCCATAGGCCCAGACATCAGGTTTCTGCTGGCAATATGACCATGCTATCGAAGAGTTCAGTAGTACTGACATAGAAATATTTCTATGTTACCTATACCTCTGTAATATAGAAAATAAAATAATTAGATTAAGTACCTACTAAACCACCCAGTAATTTGCCAGAGCTGTGGAGTTTAGATCTGAATTCTAATTTCCTGGAAGATCAGGACAGTGCTGTTCAGACTAAAAGTTCTCGGGTCAAGCCAGAAGTTCAGATCTGGATCATGACCCAGATTCACACTTTTCCAGAATTTGAGGGAAGATATAGGGATATTGGATCCACTGTTATGAACCCATCTCAGTTACAATCATCTTGAAGATCAGGCCATCATTATAGATATGCTGCAGAGCATTCACAGTGGAGTCCTTCCTAAAGGTATGATTACTTGGATGTGCCAGGAGATTAATGCAATAGAGCTTTTTCTGGCTCTGTTACCACCCCCCTTTCTGTGGGAGAGATGATCTAAACCAAAACTATTGTTCCTACAATAATTACACACTTTTCTTAGAAAATGCATTCACCACAAGAAAAACATTTTTCCATACTGTACCTACTGTCTGCTGTTGATTCTCTCTCTCGTGATAGACAAGCATGTCATAATTAATCTCTATGAAATTGCTGTTACTTCCCCTTCTGTGCATGGAACTATGATTGAAGGTTTTGTTGCTGTCAAGTTACCATTATAGAAAGAAACCCTTTACTAAGAAGCCAATATTTTAGCACTAGACCATAAATCAAAATTGTTTAAATATAATGCACTATCAATATTCCTTTTGAAGAAATACAGTAGGTATATATGAGTGACAAATTATTATAAAGGTAGTTTTTTTCTTTTTACAGCAATGTGATCAAAATGTACTAGTGTACTAAAAGTTCTAATTTAACAATAAGGTTTTTCTGACTTTTTACCATATATACTATAAAAATTAAGTTTGTGGAGGAATCAGGTAGCACAATAATTACCAACTTGAAGATCTTCTAAATGTCAAAGCTGTATCATGGACTAGCCAAATAAAATTAAAATAATAAAAAAAATCATTACTGAAAATGTGGATGCTGAGATTAAATTATTCCTGTCGAAATGATTAAATAAGTTTACAAACAGTCGTCTAGTCCAAATCTTAACCAGAAAAATTCATTGTCAGACAAGAATGAGAAAGCATCATGATAGATCAGTAATCTATTTGTCTTATATTCTCCCTGTCTAGACACTTAGAGTTCTTTAATAGCTGGTAAACACTGAATCTTTGAAATGTTAAAAACTAGAACCTCAAGTTTTCTTTTTCAGTCCAAAGAACATTCTTATTCTCTCTCTCCCCTCTCCATCCCCTACAGACACATAGACAGAGGGGTTAGGTGATGAGTAGGCTGTTTTGCCTTATAGAAAAAGGAACAAAACTTGCATATTTCCCATTTCCCCTTACTGCAACAAAGAACACTCCTGGAACAAACTCACGTTTATTGGCGAGTACAACTGCAGCCTAATGCAACTGGTGAGTTCCAAGATCATTGGCAACTAACAGTTCTGTCGATTATAGGGGCTATAATTCAGCCAAAGAAGACACGAAGTGTTCAATAAAAGAAAGCAGCACAGATGCAGGACTATACACAAGACCAAACTATCCAATATTTGTTTTCTACACAAATCTCATTATTGTCTTCTTCCAGGTGTTCCTTTTGCTGACTTGACTTTAACAAATCACTCCAGCTTCTTTGGAGAGGCTCATATGAATAGAGAAATCTCTGCTGTTACCCCAGCAGTGTCTTACTCCAGAAATGACAAATATTTACTGCGACAGAATCAGGTGCACCATATTTTGGAGTGAAAGCCAAGCCATTTTAAGGATGATTACAGTTTACTCTTTTCTACTTGTTAGTTGAAAAGCCTAAGAAAAACACGTTGAAAACAAAATGTTCCTTTGTCAGGCTGGCTGATTGTTGCTGAAGTAGAATAGAGAAGTATCAGTCAATGGTATTATGCATAATGAGAGGCTTTAAAAAAAATAAAAAAGAAAAGAAAAGCAATTTTGAAATGCAGAGAATATATTGTTCAGGACTCTGAAAAACTCTGCAGTATTCTGAGACCTATGATAAATTAAAGGCCCATTCGCTAAATACATTTGCTTCTTTATGTCCTAAATTAGAGATTTTATCAAGTGATAATGGCAAATCAATTACAGAAATAAATCATTTTCAAAGAAATGATCACAGCTGGGTAAAACTTCTGTATTTTGCTACATATTCAGTTTATGGCAAGACTGAACACCATATGAGATTTCCAGAATATATCCCTGGTGCAAAATATAACCCAACTCTATCAAGGTTCACCATCATTGTTGTGAATTACACTGTCATTTTTTTCTTAAAAACAGTTGCTTTTCCTCCAAGAAATAATGAAAATTCCATTGACAAGTTAGTTGTAAGCAAAGGTCTAGAAGAAATGTTACATTTATGCAGTAGGCAAGGAAGGAAAGGGAAAGCCAGAAGTAGCACTCTGCCAGGGAATAATTTTATAACAGCATTAATGTCATAGGTTTCAGAGAAGCAAGGCAAGACTTGATCTATTGTCTTCTTGATATGTGGGTGCAATTACAATCATCAGGAAAGTGACTTAGTGATCTAGCATTTTAAGTAGGAGACCAGGTGTCAGCTAAGATAGTGGCAGTCACATAAGCACCAGGAAGTATGCAGCCTCAATGGGACAGAATAATTTCCAACCATGCAGAGGATGAGAGTCTACTATAGTAGTGGGTACACCCTCCCTCTCCCTTCACTCCGGAAATCAGCATCCCTCCCCTCGATACACACTATTTGTAACAGCTCTGTCCTCCCCAGACTGTAGGGGATGCCCTGAAATTCTGCCTTGCTCCTATAAAGAGCATGCAATCTTAGGAAGGGGAGATTCTTTACACAGTAAACAGCAGGCATGCTTCTCACCCCAGCCTATCAGCACAGCAATACAAAACAGAAGAAGGGAATACTGAAGATTTATAACATGAAACTTCACACTTAGCAAATTTCTACAACCAGATAATTAAAACCATGTTAAAATGCTAGAGATGATAATACTCAAATGAATAAGCTGAGCATTAGTAAATTGCACCGTGCCTTTCCTTGAAGCAGTGTTTCCCAAACTTGGGACACCACTTGTTTAGGGAAAACCTCAGTTGGGCCGGTTCGGTTTGTTTACGCCGCGTGTGTAGGTCTGGTCGAGCGTGGCTCCCACTAGCCATGGTTCGCTGATCCAGGCCAACGGGAGCTGCTGGAAGCAGCGCAGGCCGAGGGACTTATTGGCCGCCACTTCCAGCAGCTCCCATTGGCCTGGAGATGCTATCTCATAGACTCATAGACTCATAGACTCATAGGTCAGAAGGGACCAATCTGATCATCTAGTCTGACCTCCTGCACAAGGCAGGCCACAGAACCCCACCCATCCAATTTTATAACACCCCCTATCCCAGGATCGAGTTATTGAAATCTTCAAAATTGGTTTGAAGACCTCAAGCTGCAGAGAAACCACCAGCAAGCGACCCGTGCCCCACGCTGCAGGGGAAGGCGAAAAACCTCCAGGGCCCCTGCCAATCCGCCCTGGAGGAAAATTCCTTCCCGACCCCAAATATGGCGATCAGCTAAACCCTGAGCATGTGGGCAAGAGTCACCAGCCAGCACTCAAGAAGGAATTCTCTGCAGTAACTCAGTTCCCATGCCATCCAACATCTCCCCGCAGACCATTGAGCAGACCTATCTGGTGGTAATCCAAGATCAATTGCCCAAATTAACAATCCTATCATAACATCCCCTCCATATACTTGTCAAGCTTTGTCTTAAAGCCAGGAAAGTCTTTTGCCCCCACTACTTCCCTCGGAAGGCTGTTCCAGAACTTCACTCCCCTAATGGTTAGAAACCTTCGTCTAATTTCAAGTCTAAACTTCCTAATATCCAGTTTATACCCATTCGTCCTCGTGCCTACATTAGTACTAAACTTAAATAATTCCTCTCCCTCCCTAACGTTAACCCCCCTGATATATTTATATAGAGCAAGCATATCCCCCCGCAGCCTTCTTTTGGCCAGGCTAAACAAGCCAAGCTCTTTGAGTTTCCTTTCATAAGGCAGTTTTTCCATTCCTCGGATCATCCTTGTAGCCCGTCTCTGAACCTGTTCCAGTTTGAATTCATCCTTCTTGAACATGGGACACCAGAACTGCACACAGTATTCCAGATGGGGTCTCACCAACGCCTTGTATAACGGTACTAACACCTCCTTATCCTTGCAGGAAATACCCCGCCTGATGCATCCCAAAATCGCATTTGCTTTTTTAACAGCCGTATCACATTGGCGACTCATAGTCATCCTGCTATCAACCAGTACCCCAAGGTCCTTCTCCTCCTCCGTCGCTTCCAACTGATGCCCCCCCAACGTATATCCAAAATTCTTATTATTAATTCCTAAATGCATAACCTTGCACTTTTCACTATTGTATTTCATCCTATTTCTATTACTCCAGTTTACAAGGTGGTTCAGATCTTCCTGAATAGTATCCCTGTCCTTCTCCGTGTTAGCAATACCCCCCAGCTTCGTGTCATCCGCAAACTTTATTAGCACATTCCCGCTCTTTGTGCCAAGGTCAGTAATAAAAAGGTTAAATAAGATCAGTCCCAAAACCGATCCTTGAGGGACTCCACTAGTGACCTCCTTCCAGCCTGACAATTCACCTTTCAATACGACCCTCTGGAGTCTCCCCTTTAACCAGTTCCTTATCCAACTTACAACTTTCATATTCATTCCCATCTTTTCCAATTTGACTAACAGTTCCCCGTGCAGAACCGTGTCGAACGCCTTACTGAAATCTAGGTAAATTATATCTACCGCATTTCCTTTATCTAAGTAATCCGTCATCTTCTCAAAGAAGGAGATCAGATTGGTTTGACACGATCTACCTTTAGTAAATCCGTGTTGCAATTCGTCCCAATTACCGTTGACCTCTATGTCCTTAACTACTTTCTCCCTTAAAATTTTTTCCAAGACCTTGCATACTACAGACGTCAAGCTAACAGGCCTATAATTACCCGGATCACTTTTATTCCCTTTCTTAAAAATAGGAACTACATTAGCAATCCTCCAATCATATGGCACAACCCCCGAGTTTACCGATTGCTTAAAAATTTTCGCTAACGGGCTCGCAATTTCACGCGCCAGTTCCTTTAATATCCTCGGATGGAGATTGTCCAGGCCCTCCGACTTCGTCCCATCGAGCTGTTCAAGTACGGCCTCTACCTCAGTTGCGGTAATATCCACTTCCATATCCACATTCCCGTTTATCATCCCTCCATCATCGCAAGGTTCCTCACTAGTCTTATTAAAAACTGAAGCAAAGTACTTGTTTAGATGTTGGGCCATGCCTAGGTTATCCTTAATCTCCATTCCATCCTCAGTGTATAGCGGCCCCACTTCTTCTTTCTTTGTTTTCTTCTTATTTATGTGGCTGTAGAACCTTTTACTATTGGTTTTGATTCCCTTTGCAAGGTCCAGTTCAATGCGGCTTTTAGCCTTCCTCACTTTATCCCTACACGTTCTGACCTCACCAAGGTAGCTTTCCTGATCCTGCCTTTCTTCCACTCCCTGTAAGCTTTCTGCTTTTGTCTAATCCCCTCTCTGAGTTGTTTGCTCATCCAGTTTGGCCTACAACTCCTGCCCATGGTTTTTTTCCCCTTTCTCGGGATGCAGGCTTCCGACAGTCTCCGCAGCTGCGACTTAAAGTAATTCCAGGCCTCCTCCGCATTCAAATCCACTAATTCCTCCGTCCAATCCACTTCCCTAACTAATTTCCTTAACTCTTTAAAATTAGCCCTCGAGAAGTCAAAAACCCTAATCCCAGATCTACATTTGTTTATCCTTCCATCTAGTTTGAACTGAATCAGCTCATGATCACTCGAACCAAGGTTGTCCCCTACCACCATTTCTTCTACGAGGTCCTCACTGCTCACCAACACCAAATCTAAAATGGCATCTCCTCTCACAGGTACTTCAACTACTTGATGAAGAAATCCATCCGCTATCACATCCAGACCTGCGGACTCAGTAGGTAAGCAAACCAGCCCAGCCCAACTGGGGTTTTCCCTAAACAAGTGGTGTCCCAAGTTCGGGAAACACCGCCTTGAAGGATATGTGAGGCTCACTGGTGAATTGCCACAAAAACACATAAGCTTTCCCTGCTATCCTAGGTCCAAAGACTTCCTCTCCAGCATTCCTAGTGCACAGAGTGTGAGTAAGACATAGGGTGGGATTCCTACACATCAGTCATTGCAGCTGGAGTGCAAATTAGAGCAGCCCTCAATGCTACTCTAAGTCTCTGTGTGAGGAGCTAGTCCAGCCCCCATCATGACTGCTCCCATTGGTGTTTGCTCAAGACCTTTATCTCTTGGACACAGAATAGCAAATAACAAACATCAAAGTGTAGCACAAAAACATTGCCTAGCTCTGGGGGTTCTTACCTAGCTCACAAAGCCCAGACTTCTCCCAGGCTGTCTCTCTCTCTCTTCCTGTTCCTGGAGCCACTGCTTCAATGGGCTATGCCTGGAACACCTGTGTGAGCCTGAGAGTGCATGGCAGTTAACTCCTTGCTTGACAGGGGGCTGGTAGGGCCTTTGCTCCCTCTCACAATGCATCAAAACCAAGATAAACAGATGACAATTAGAAAAGGGGACAAGAGGATTGCTTGTGTTGTCCTTAAGGTATCAGATATATATAGAAGACTGAATAACAAGCCATATTCCCCATTTCTTGGGATGAGCATTTAAACAAGTTCTCCTTTATCTTGGGCCAAACCACAACCCCAAAGAGACCCAGAAATACTAGGAATCTACAGTGTAGGAAAGCTTTATTCCTGCAGTTGCAAGTTCTTCTCCAAAGCTCTGCTGACACAAACTCCAGAACCCCAGTAGCTGGCTCCCTTTGAGAGAGAAGGGGCTATTAGATTAGTACACAGTGGCAGCTGCAGAGGAGCTCTGGAGCCGCTAATGCCATTTCTCTGTCAAGTGATCCCCTAGAAAAGTATTTGTTGGGACTCTGGTGCTGGCCTGTGTTGGTGCTGCTATGGGAGAATTTCTACATCTGAAAAATAATTCTTCCTGGTGCTCCCTGACATGTAGCAGGAATGCACTTATTGCTACATGCCTTCAGGGTGTGCCATGCAAACCCTCTGCGTGCCTGACCAACTCACCAGATTGGTGCATGGGCAGGGCAGGATGAAGGCCCCACCTCCTACCCATTTCATTTGGGGGGCGGTCTCTGTGTTCTAGGAAGTGCAGGAACTGAAATTGTGCCCAGGTGCTTCACATGGGCAAGAGTAGGGGGAGTATGCCTGTGCCTTCCTCTCCTTCATGTGCCTGGAAAAGTTGGGCACTATTTTCCCTTTCTCTGTGGGCTTCTTGTGGTGTAACTGGCAGTATTTGTCTATTCCAAGCAGGGATTTTAATTTCACTGTTGCTCACAAAGAAAACATGTGCTTCCACTGACCACTCTTTATTTGTACTCTCTTTCACCTTTCCAGTCTACTGCTATAACTACTTCTCTCAGAATGTACAGTAGCTTAGTCTCAGACAGAATGAAAAAGGGGAATCACCAGAAAGGAAGTTAATGGCTGTCAGCAGTTATATCGCCAGCTCTCCGTTCAATAGCTCAGTAGGCACTGAGCTATGGGAATTGTGCTGCTTCCCCTATTGTTTCTCTTCTCTGGCTGCTGCTACTATATCCACAATCACTTCATTGGGGTACTAGACAGAAAAAACAATGCCTCCTGGAGAATATCAGCCTGTCAGTGTTAGCTGATAACCTAAGAAATAATTGTCTCACTTAGCCATTGTCAGAAATATATGTTCTTCATAATGGCTATATACTTACATTTTGAAACCAAACAACCCACATCCAGTAAAAGGCATGTTTTCCTTCTCGGGACAAAATTTTCCTCACTCTTAGGTAGTTCATCTCCTTAGCTGCTTCTGTTCTGGTTTTACATCATCCTCTTCAAGACCATCAGCATATTTCCTACCTGTGACTTAAAGCTGAAATAAACCTTCAGATGCTTTGTGCTAGTACATCAGGAATAACATGGCCACAGTTAGTCCAGAATCTTGCAAGCGCTGATGCATGTGCTTTACTGCCATGGATTAGCCCCACTGAAGTCAATTAACATTGGCTGTCATCTGAGCAGTAAAGTTAAGCTTATAGAATATTAGGGTTGGAAGGGACCTCAGGAGGTCATCTAGTCCAAACCCCTGCTCAAAGCACGACCAATCCCCAAACAGAATTTTTCCCCAGTTCCCTAAATGGTTTCCTCAAGGACTGAACTCACAACCCTGGGTTTAGCAGGCCAATTCTCAAACCACTGAGCTTATGCTTAAGTGCTTCCAGGATCAAGACTTTGCCTCTATGATTTTTCCATGTACTTAGTGTACCTGTGCACCACCACTGAAATCCTGGAGAACAGGAAGAGCTGTAAAAGATCAGCCATAGCTATTATTTCTATACAGGAGAAACATGGTATTTTGGTGATTGCAAACAGATGGGAACCTATATTTAGGCACCCAGGCTTACAGAGGATAGCTATATTGTATGTTTATACTGTATATATTTAAAAATTCCAAAATTAGAGAAAGCTGCCTACAAATACAGTACAGATAAGATCCAATTTTACCTTCCTTTGATTTTAGCTCATTTGCAAACTGATTTTGCCCATACTACATTCTGGGAGTTTTCCCTATTGGCTCTAAAAATATATTTCATTAAGTAGAGCAGTTCATTCATTTTGATTATGCTCAGACCTCCACTCATCACCTATACCTAAGTATCTAATCTGATTAACATAAAGTGATGAATGTTACTGCAGTTAACTATAATGAGTACAAACTTTAACAGCTAGATTTCCTTACGTGGCAAATTGGCAGAGTATTTCAGAAAGAGTCTTCTCTACCCTTCATTTCGACTGTCAATTTTTTTAGCGTGTGCTCTGTTTTTTAAAAAATAATTAATGCCAAATGGTAAAGGACAAATTATCAGTGTGATGCTTGACACAATTGATTGACCAGAGGCAGTACTAGCCCACTGGGGACCCTAAACAGGAATATTTTGGGGAGGTGACTACATGCAACACATAATTAAAAGGGAATAGGGGCCCCCCCTTGAGCTGCTTGGGCCCCAAGCAATTGTTTAGTCAGCTTATGCCTAGCACTGGGTCTGGTTGAGTCACAGAAGAATTGTTTCGACTCTGGCTGAGGCTTTATTTAATTTTTTTTCAAAACTACAAATAAACTAGATGTTGTATAGTGCATATGTAACCGAGGCTTGCTTGATGTGATCCTCTGTCCCTGTCTAGCAGCACCTAGACCATCTAGATATTGATGAGTCTCTTACAGCCTTAGTTAAGAGTGGCATGGCTTTTAGCTCATGCTAGAGGCTTATAAACTGAATGCTTGTCTACGCTACCCGCCGGATCATCAGGCATCGATCGGTCTAGTATAGACACGATAAATCGACTGCTGAGCACTCTCCCGTCAACTCTGAAACTCCACCAGAATGAGGAGCTCAAGCGGAGTCGATGGGAGAGCCTCAGCTGTTGACTTACCACAGCGAAGACACTGTGGTAAGTAAATCTAAGAATGTTGAGTTCAGCTACACTATTCACGTAGCTGAAGCTGCATATCTTAGATTGACTCCGCATGGTAGTGTAAGCAAGCCCTAAGCTTCAGAGGTCCCAGGGTCAATTCCAATGAAAACCAGGGTCTGTCAGCGTGACACACACAAAAATTTTCCTTCATGCTGTATCTGATGACACAGGGGACCTCCAGCTGTATTTGCCTCACTGTGGATGTCTCATGCCTAGCTATGCAACCACAGATCCTTTTGAAAGTGGTGTGGGGAAGGCTGGGGACACATATGTTCCTCATGCCCTAGTTGTCAATAGCCAAATGTATAAGTAGCCAATGCCCAGGAAAAATTCTTCATTCCACTCTTTCTGCAGGACACAATGGTCAAGGAACACATTCCTTCCCCTGTAGTAGACCCCAGCATGTTTGGCTCTTGCTATGATTCACATGCATCTTCAGAAGCTGTAGATTTCAGAGTGGTAGCCATGTTAGTCTGTATCAGCAAAAAGAACGAAGAGTACTTGTGGCACCTTAGAGACTAACGCATTTAATTGAGCATAAACTTTTGTGAGCTAAAACCCACTTCATCGGATGCATGCAGTAGAAAAACAAAACAAAACACAGTAGGAAGATATATATACACACAGAGGACATGAAAAAAATGGGTGCTGCCATACTAACTATAATGAGAGTAATCAGTTAAGGTGGGCTATTATCAGCAGGAAGAAAAAAACAAAAAACCTTTTGTAGTGATAATCAGGATGGGCCATTTCCAAATAGTTGACAAGAAGGTGTGAGTAACAGTAGGGGGAAAATTAGCATGGGGAAGTAGGTTTTACTTTGTGTAATAACCCATCCACTCCCAGTCTTTATTCAAGCCTAATTTAATGGTGTCCAGTTTGCAAATTAATTCCAATTCTGCAGTTTCTCATTGGAGTCTGTTTTTGAAGGGTTTTTTTGTTGAGTGTTGTGACTTTGAGGTCTATAATTGAGAGACCAGGGTGGCTGAAGAGTTCTCCAGCTGCTTTGTGAATGTTATAATTCTTGATGTCTGATTTGTGTCCATTTATTCTTTTGCATAGAGATTGTCCGATTTGGTCAATGTATATGGCAGAGGGGCACTGCTGGCATATCATGGCATATATCACACAATGGTACATATGCACGTGAATGAGCTCTGATAGTATGGCTGATGTGAATAGGTCCTATGATGGTATCCCCTGAATAGATATGTGGACAGAGTTGGCAATGGGCTTTGTTGCAAGGATAGGTTCCTGGATTAGTGTTTTTGTTGTGTGGTTGCTGGTGAATACTTGTTTCGGGTTGGGGGGGCTGTCTGTAAGCGGGGACTGCCCTGTCTTCCAAGATCTGTGAGAGTGAGGGATCGTCATTCAGAATAGGTTGTAGATCCTTGATGATGCGCTGGAGAGATTTTAGTTGGGGGCTGAAGGTGACGACGGCTCTTAAAAGCCACCTCTTACAATGAGGTAGTTCTCCCCATGTCAGACATGTGTCCCAGCCTTAATTTTCTAGATCTGAGACTGAACACAGCTCCTCCCAGACCTGTCCCCTGCCTTCTCATTCAGTTCCCAAATGCATAGTAGGGGGAGGATCAGCTCATCACCGGCGCAGGCTCTGGTGCTACATGTAGCCTGTGATCTGACACGAGGGATTTCTATATTTCCTCATCCTCTGGCCCGGGCATACAGAACAGCTCAGCAGTGAGGCCACAGTGAGGTGCTCTTTGTGTATCAAGATTCTGTTTTGAATGGCAATGTAATGCAAATGGCCAAGGTATTAGAGAGGTATTACCTTAATTTAGTAATAAAAGATACTTTGAGAATCATAGTAAATGTAGAATTTGGCTAACCTACACACTAAGCTGCTCCTGTGCAGCTGTGTCCAAAAAGCTTTTTTCCATCTTTTCTTGGGAAGAAGAGTTCAAACAGTTATTTCAGATGTATCATTCTTCCCTTTGTTACTGTGACAATGTGGAGAGCCAGTAGCTGACCCAACACTCCGATCACTTAAGCATTAATTAGCTCCACCAGTAAAGGCTTGATGTAGGAGGAGGGTACCTATTTGCCTAAGCAGACTAAGGAGCAAATTATCCTACCAGCTGGGGAGGCTAGTTAGAAGCCCAGGAAGGTTGTGCAAAGGAGGGAGATGCTAGCAGAGCCCATGGAAGCCAGGTCTCATGCTAGAGAGATAGCTTCGTCTCCCTGCAAGATGAACTCAGGGATGAGTTTAAAAAGGGTGCACAGGGATTGGGGTGGGGATTTGGGCATGGTAACATTAATAAAATTCACAGAGGTGTTGACAAGCAAGATGTGTTCAAGATTGTTTGTGAGGCACCACAAGGTGGAAGAGGAGCCTACTTTATGACAGTTAACTCAAGGCTAGTCTATTCTAAGAAGTCACTTTGGGTCTACAACATGGGAAAACACAAAAGCTGAGGCTACCTTGAGATACCTCCCCAAAACATGCTGTCTCATTCATGAAGTGAGAACAGTCATGCTGCCTCATTGAGTCTAACTCTTCTCTTACAGAGCAAGAGAGAGACCTACCAAAGGGCCTGAGTAATACAATGATCTGCTGCTAACTGGCTACATTTTATGTCTCCAGCTGAGGTTCAGCCAATCAATAATTTGAACATACCTAAGGTTTGCAACCTTACAATATTCCTTCATGTTAATACTGCTTCTTTGATTGAAACGTATGGCCTGATTTCTGGAACATGCTCAGCCATTTTATTCATGCAGTTACCACTCTTACAATTATCTGCTGCTCATATGCGAGTGTGAATGCTCAGTTTGCATTTCACAGCCTGTGATGGAGAAGGCATAGTAGATGGTCATTTTTGCATTTATAGGTATTTGGCTCACTCTTGAAAATCAGTCTTTCATTATCCTGTCGTAAGTCCAGTCTGCAATTTTAGAGTAAAAAGACAAGACTATTTGTCTACTACCTTTGCTCTGTTTTAGCAATCCAGCTAATTAAAATAAAACTGTCCCACATATATTGTACAGGTCATTAATCCAGATACAATTAGAACTTTACGGTTATCAGTTCCTCTCACAAACACTGGGTCGTTCATTAGTACCTTTCACCAGGGGAATGGCTGACTACCATAGTGATGAGTATAGACTAAGAAGAATTCTCTAAGACAAATAAAATCAGGATGAAACCTGTGAAAGTTTCTAAGATAATGTGGCCAGTATAAGAACCTATACAGATAAAATCAGCCAAGAAAGACTTAGCACATAAAACAGCAGAATAAATAGCTAAAACTAGCAAAGACATTTGGATAAGTGAAGACTAGAATGCGGACCATGATTTACCACATCTCAGATTTATAAACTGTAGGTTAAATAGATGCAGGTTAAGAAATTAGCCATTCTTTAGAAACTATTCAATTAAATCCTGTTAAAGAATATTTAATCCCTCAACAGTCACATGTGTGTAGTAACACAGCAAGAGGTCAGCAAAGGATTTGTATGAGTCAGGGAGCTGAGATTAAGAGAACAGATTTTTTTTTGTTTGTTAATTCATTCTACAAAGAGTCAAGGCCATCTTTGATGTATCAGATCTGTTCTTTTTAAGGAAACCAATATTCATGGACTTAAACGAGTTTATGACCGGGGAATGACAACTATGATTAGAATATTATTTTAAAAAGTTTTTACCCAAGATCCTCTTTTTCTTCAGAAATCCCAAGAATTTTGCAATTCTAAGGTATCAGTAACAAAAGAGAGTGCATAGGTATACAAAAGACAGGAGCAACAATAAAATATACAGAAAATTAGAAAGCATTTACCTATCCACAATCGTATTAAGTCAAGTTAATAGTCACTGACATATTTACAAACAAGCTATCTCCATTATGGGCAGAAGAATGATCCAGTGGTTAAGGTTCTAGTACAGAACTTTGGCGATCTGGGCTTATTCCATTCAACACAGACTTCCCGTGTGACTTTGAGCAAGTCACTTAGGACCACATTTTGAAAATTATTTAGGCACCTGATGATGCAGATAGGTGCCTTAATTTGATTTTGGAAAATGCCTAGGCACTTAACTTCCACTGATTTAAAAGCCTCCATTTTCAAACACGATTTAAGAACCTCAGATGCTGGCACTTTTGAAAAGCTTAACCTTGATAAGAAAAATGCTTTTAAATTATTATATTCTTATTATAAATGTAAAGGTTTACCCAGGTGAATAATAAGAAAAACAACACAGAAGGATCAAATTTATCAAAAGTAACAAAGAATGTGGCACTAGGTACTTTAATAATAGTTTCTATTTAAAGAACAATGTAAGTGAAACAATTAAAATATATCAGAAAATAAGAGGTGCTCATCTCCCACAAGAATGGGGAAAAAATGTCAGATATTTGCATATATAAAAAAGATTTTATTGTAATGTTATAAGAATTTCATCATGAGGAATATGAGCATGGTAAATTTAAGACAGGATAAATGGCTAGGTATTTCATTCTCTTTGAATAGTAAAAGAAAAGGCAATATTAAACTGGTATATTGTTATATTATAGTGTTGAAAAGACTAGCATGGCAGATTTTGTGATGGCACCACTAAAATATGGATTTTAATAATCATTATTAATATCATGCATATCCATTTATTTCAGCCTTGAAAGTTTGATACTTCTAAGCAAAGCTGTTTCCTAAACTCACAGAAACTAAATATATATAGAAAAACACCCAGAAGATGTCTGAGAAACTAAGGCTTTGATTCAGCAAAGCAGTTAAGCACATGCTTAACTTTAAGCAACACACTCTGATTTCAGCGGACTGAAGCACATTCTTAAATGCTTTGCTAAATTGAGACTTATATGGGAAATTCTAGACACAGTCCTCTTGAAAAGATAAAATTCAGTAAAAAGGAAGTTCAGCTGATTGGAGAAGTTATCAACTAAGTGACCTGCTAATACATGTTTAATTTTAAATAGAAATGTGGATTAAAGGACATACCTAACATATGAATAACTATATCTATGATGTATCCAAAGCCAGGTGATACATTTATTTTAAGATGAAAAGCCAATGTGAAGTGAAGGTAATAGTAATATTGACCATAATATAATTAAATTTAACATCCCTGTTGTGGGGAAACCACCACAATGGCCCAACACTGTAGCATTTAATTTCAGAAAGGGGAACTACATAAAAATGAGGTCAGTTAAACAGAAATTAAAAGGTACAGCACCAAAAGTAAAATCCCTGCAAGCTGAATGGAAACTTTTTAAAGACCCCATAATAGAGGCTCAACTTAAATGAATTAAATGTATAAATTAAAAAATAATAATAATAAAATAAAATAAAACAAAGAACCAAAGAAGAGCCAACATGGCTAAGCAACAAAATAAAAGAAGCAGTTAGAACCAAAAAGGCATTCTTTAAAAAGTGGAAGTTAAATCCTAACGAGGAAAATAGACCGAAGCATAAACTCTAGCAAATGAAGTGTAAAAATATAATTAGGAAGGCCAAAAAAGAAATTCAGTACTGGGCAAACTGGTTGAAACTATAGTAAAAAACACAATTGTCAGACACATAGATGAATATAATTTGCTGGGGAATGGTCAACATGTTTTTTGTTAAGGGAAATCATGCCTCACCAATCTATTAGAGTTCTTTGAGGGGGGCAACAAGCATGTGGACAAGGTGGATCCAGTGGATACAGTATATCTAGATTTTCATAAAGCCTTTGATAAGGTCCCTCACTAAAGGCTCTTAAGCAAAGTAAGCTGTCACGGGATAAGAGGGAAGGTGCTTTCATGGACTGGTAACTGGTTAAAAGATAGGAAACAAAGGATAGGAATAAATGGTCATTTATCAGAATGGAGAGGGGTAAATAGTGGTGTCCCCCAAGGGTCTATACTAGGACCAGTCCTATTCAACATATTCATAAATGATCTGGGAACAGGGGTAAACAGTGAGGTGGCAAAGTGTGCAAATGATACAAAAATTACTCAAGACAGTTAAGTCCCAGGCAGACTATGAAGAACTCCAAAAAGATCTCTCTAAACTGGGTGACTGGGCAACAAAATGGTAGATAAAATTCAATGTTGATAAATGCAAAGTAATGCACATTAGAAAACATAATTCCAACTATATATAGAATATCAGGGTTGGAAGGGATCTCAGGAGGTCATCTAGTCCAACTCCCCTGCTCAAAGCAGGACCAATCCCCAACTAAATATAAAATGATGGAGTCTAAATTAGCTGTTTCCAATCAAGAAAGATCTTGGAGTTATTGTGGATAGTTCTCTGAAAACATCTACTCAATGTGCAGCTGTAGTCAAAAAAAGTGAACAGAATGTTGGGCACCATTAGGAAAAGGATAGATAATTAAATATCATGTTGCCTCTATATAAATCTATGATACACTCACACCCTGAGTACTGCATATGGATGTGGTTGTCCCATCTCAAAAAAGGTATATTGGACTTAGAAAAGGTTCAGAAAAGGGCAACAAAAATTATTAGGGGTATGGAACGACTGTCATATGAGGAGAGATTAATAAGACTGGGACTTTTCAGCTTGGTAAAGAGACAGCTAAGAGGGGTATGATAAAAGTCTACAAAATCATGACTGTTGTGGAGAAAGTAAATAAGGAAGTGTTATTTATTCTTCTCATAACACAAGAACAAGAGGCCACCAAATGAAATTAAAAGGTAGAAGGTTTAAAACAAACAAAATGAAGTATTTTTTTTACACAATGCACAGTCAACCTGTGGAACTTCTTGTCGGTGGATGTTGTGAATGTCAAGACTATAACAGGGTTCAAAAATGAACTTGATAAATTCATGGAGGATAGGTCCATCAATGGCTATTGGCCAGGATGGGCAGAGATGGTGTTCCTATCCTCTGTTCGCCAGAAGCTGGGAATGGGCAACGGGGGATGGATCATGTTCTGTCCATTCCCTCAGGGGCACCTGGCATTGGCCACTGTCGTGAGACAGGATACTGAGCTAGAAGGACCATTGGTCTGACCCATTATGGCGGTTCTTATGTTCTTAAGGTCTTGAAGTCAAACTGAACCAAAGTATATCATCAGATATAAATGGCCACACAGCCAGTTAACTGAAAAGTTGCAAAATGACAGGATTTTATGAGTATCTTCTAACACTGCTGAAGTCCCAGGGATCTATGTGGAGGCATTGTGGAGATTGGTCATCCCAATCCACTATGATGAGACTGATGGAGAACCTGGTAGCAGAGTCCAAGGGCTGAAGTACTCCCTGTCTTGTGCAGTATTAAGCCACAGGCAAGAGGAAGTTGGGTCCTTTTGGAGCTGTTTGAATCCACAGGAAATTTGCAACACTAGAGTTTCTGTTATTTTTTTAATTTTCATGGATCTTCCACAGGCTGTTTCTCTTTTGATCTCTTTCCTTATAATTAAACGGCAATGGTGTGTGGTCATGATGCAATAATCATTGATCAAAAAAAAAGTGAGTGGAATATATGCACACTAAGCAGATCCTGCTCTCGCTGAAACCCAAGGGCAGGGGGAAATCCCATTGATCTCATCAGTGTAAGATCAAGCTCACAGTAAAAACTTACACTATATATTGCAAAATTAACCTGCTTTTCACAAAAGCATCTGATGAAAAACAGATGTGAAATTTTATCTGTTTTAGAAATGAAATGTGCATAAAGCCAAAATAAAATTATGATCTGTTTTGTAATATCCATAATGTTTATTTCTTGAATAAGATAATCTTTTATGGACTAAGCAGTGTATTTCAAAGAGATAGGACAAAGTTTGCATATTGCACATGTGCAAAAATACCTGCTATATTTCAGTTCCTGGAGACAAAATACTGCTTTTAAACATTACCGGCAAAGTGACACCACCTACACATTTCCTATTAGTTTAATAATGACAACTTTTCTATCTAGATAAAGTAAACCAAATGTTATATGCTCATTAACATTAACTACATCATAATATTAGTTCATTTAAAGTAAATGAACTAATAAATTGTGTTCTTCCTCAAAATCCCACTGAAAAGGATACAATAACAAATAAGCACATTTTTATTTAAAACCTAATTAATGCATGAGAGGATAGAGATATTAATATAGCCCCTTAAATTCTGTACAGCATATAATGAGGCTTTAGATTCAGTATTCCATCCTATACTCTAATTTTGGTTATAAGCACATTGTAACTGACCCAGAACAAGATTCAGAATTCTGTTCTGCACAGATGGTGCAATGCAATATTCTTTTACTGCCAAGAAATGTGTGTGAACACAAAAGGAACTCGATGACTTATTAATATCGTTCCTTTAACATTTAGATTTTTATGAGGACATAAAGAAATTTCAATAGTGTATAATAGGAAGTTTTACATTTGGCAGATTGCAAAATAGTAAATGTAACACGCTAACCTTAAGCACAGATGAAGGGTGCTGATATTCTAGTTCAGCAGGCCAGCCCCCCCACTGTTATCAGTGTTTATTTAAATCAGCTCAAGAGCAAGCCTACCAACTTCATAATGTGGATATTAATTCAAGTTAAGGTTTCAGCCAAAATCTACAACTATTCAAAATATGGAAGTGTGTTTGTTTTAAAATGACAAAGTAATCAAAATATAGGGCTTGATCCTTCCTGGTTCTGAGTACTCTGGCCTCATTCCACATGTTTATCTTTTAGGATGTGAGGACATCTCACATGGGCATTAGAGTAAACCAAAGTCCTTTGCAGGTTCAGGGCTAGACTGCTTAGTGCCTGGCAAGATTAAGCCCCTAGTTTGAGTATTTTATTTAAGAAACATCTAAGTTGTTGAAGAACAGTTATATAGTGGCAGATCTTTACAGGTTGTTTTTTTCTTTCTGTCCTTTGAAGGTCTGGTTTCCATTCCTTCCTCTGCAGGAAACAGCCATAGGTCATTTTTACATCTTTGACCCAAACGTCACCCTATGTGTGACTCTTTGGCAGTCATGTAAGTCTCATAGCCATAGATGAACATAGCTCTGGCTGTACGGAAAGTGGGAGCTCTGCCTTTGTATTTAGTATAGTATTTATGCAGCTTTTCCTCCATTCCAGGTGGTGCTGTGTACTATCAAACTGCTTTACTTCAGTTTCTTGCAATGACACATAAGAGGGATCAGCAGAACAAGGATGATAGAATGGTACCTCTAACTTTTGGTATCAACTTCTAAGGCTAGCAGAGTATTTCCTTTTTCCTGTTCCCTAAGGGCTCCCCTGCAAATGCAAAGCACTCATGTGAGATGCCACTGTACTGAATTGAATCCTAGGTGTCCAACTCCCACTGAAGTTAATGGACATCTTTCAATGAACTTCAGAGGGAGCTGGAAGAGGCCACAGATCAGTGGTGGGCAACCTGCAGCCCATCAGGGTGATCTGTTGGCAGGTTGCCAGACAATTTGTTTACATTTGCACTGCCACCTACAGCTCCCAGTGGCCATGGTTCACTGTTCCTGGCCAAAGGGAGCTGCAGGAAGTGGCAGCCAGCACATCCTTGCAGCCCGCGCCACTTCCCGCAGCTCCCATTGGCCAGGAACAGCAAACCCTGGCCACTGGGTGCTGCCAGCGGCCGTGAAAATGTAAACTAACTGTCTGGCAGCCTGCCAGCAGATTACCTGGATGGGTCGCAGGTTGCCCACCACTGCCATAGATGCTAGAATCCATTTTCCTTTACTTTGTGTTTAACTATTAATATAAAAGTTTGATATACAAATTTCAGAAAGAAATCATGAAAAGGAGCAAGAGAGGAGACTTTGTTTAAAAACTTGGATAAAATTTGAGACTATGGGAAGGTAGGATAGGTCAGGCTTAATGCTGGGTTTGGCTGTTTAGCAGCTTTAATTCTTGATTTATAAAGAAACTATTGTTGAACTAGATTAATGAGAACACAATATAAATAAAGTAAGGATTGTTGTGCCATGGTTTTTACTGATGAGAAAAACTGTTTGTTTTTCGGTATAATGTGTTTAGAACTGAGTTACGAGACTGGCTCAGCGTTAATGCAGATCTTGATGAATCACAAGACAAACCAGGGGGTAGGGAGGGGAAATGTAAAAAATGATGCTCATAATTCAGTTGTTCTAATCTTGTCACACACAAAAAGCAATTTCTCCCAGCAATAAAATAAATAAATAAATCAGGAGAAAATGTGTAGACCAGCTCTTCCCGTAAATCAATTTTTCTTTTGGTAGAAAGAAAGCCACCAAATCAGTAATCAAATCCATAGAGGTTAACCCTGGCACCATGGAGACCCTCACTTACTTCAGGGGGATTCCAAAAGTACTTAAGGGTCTGCCTGTGTGTATCAGATTACTAGAGCAGGACAAGGTCTGCACGCCATGGAAAAATTAAATCCCCGATATTTACTGTGAGTTTGTTTGAGAAAATAGAGGAAAGAACCATATTCCTCCAAATACTTTGAGCAGCGTCCATGGTGAACAATCATAATTCCAATCCAACTATTGCAGTAGGCTAATATGCAAGATATCCTAACTGAAATGTGTTATACAAAATAGCCTATGTCTCTGCAAACAAAAAGACTATTTGCCTGAACCAGAATTTTAAAACTGCATGTAAGAAAAAAATACAAATATGTTTACAAAATAAAAAGGCACTAATAAATTTACATAAACATTTAGTAATTTTAATGAATAATGAAGCTACAATAAAAATGTTAACTCTTCAGAAGAGGTGCTCAGCTCCAGAGCTGCATGTGTCTGTGCAGCCTCTCTCAATGAGGCAAGGAATAATGGAAAGGAATGAGAAATTTCAAAACAAAGCTCAGTCCCACAGCATTCTACTCTATCTGGTCAAATCCTTTGAATTTGATTTTCCCCCCCTCTTAGGCCTGGTCTACACTACAAACTTAGGTCAACATGAGTTGCCTTGTGTCAACCTATTTGTGCCTCTTTCTACACTCAGATCTGTCTCTGGCCAACATAGGAACCCATTATAGTGACACACCTCACCGAACGGTGTAGAGTCAGGGTTGACCTATTAAACTTGACATAGAGTGCGTGTAGATACTGCATGACCTGTGCTGACCCTAACAGCTGTCCATGTGACAGTGACCATTTGGGTCACAATTGTAAATCTATTGCCCAGGGATCATACCTCGGAGCTCACCCTTTTGTACATCTGCCCAACTGACCTTGTAATTGTGTGGTATGCACCACATACCTCATAATTTCAGGAAAATATGCAGTTATATTTATAAATGTACAGCAAGCACTATATGATTCCTAGCAGCATCTGTTGTGCTAGGCCCAGAAAACAGCCCAACACAGAATGATACTGTGGCTTATCAAGAAAGTGCTCCTTCAAAGCCTCCCTGAACTGCATAGCTCCACATAGAGCTTTTTGAATGCCCCGGCCCAAGCTGCTCCACCTCTGCCCACACCTAGCTGCCAGTTTTCCTCACTTTGCCTCATAGATACATATGACAAAATAGGAAGCTATAACCACAGGTTATTTTTCTCACTGAAATGTAATCTAGTGAGTAAACATGGCCAGTGGCCCTTCAGTCTATCAAAAGCACATCCAACAGTTATTCTGCATCTGTTAAGCTAGTAGTTGAATCTTTCCTTGTCCGGTGTACAGCTTCATGAACCCAGAGAGCAAGGAGTAGGCTAGTCCTCCAGAATCAGTATTGGCATTTCAATATCACCAGTCATAATCCTCCATTCTGGAAAGGATGTTCCTGCTTGCAGCTTTCTAAACAGTCCTGTGTTCTTAAAGGTGCAAGTGTCATGCACTTTCCCTGACCAGCCCACAATGTTGATGGTGAAGCATCCCTGATGATCCACCAACACTTGGATAACCATAGAAAACTAAGTCTTTCTGTGGCAAGGTGGGCTGGAACTAAACTAGGGGTGTATGCACAGAAAAGGTCAACATGGGTTTGAGTTGTTCTTTTTAAAAAAGCATGAATATTATGGAATATGGATGGCATTATGGGATGGAGAAAGTACTATGATGGGAACTTGACTCCTAGCTCCCAAAGATCTCTGATTAAGTCATTTCTACACCACAACACATTGCACCAGATGGCAGCATGAGGCAACATATCCATGATGCACCACACTTTGCAACAACAAGCACCCATATTGAGTATGGGCAGTGCTGACACAAACAGACAAGTATTCGTGGACCTGAGCAATATACAAACTTGAGCAGCTGTATGCTGACATAATTAGTGTTGACCAAAATTTGTACTCTAGACATGGCTTTAATCAAAAGAACATTCATTTACCTCGCTATCTAAATCAAGGAAACATGAGGGCTAGACTTTCATGAACAAACTAAGGCGATGGAGGGGTTGTGGGAAAAAGGGAACATACTTGAACATGTGGTGGTTGTGTTCAGGAATTAGTCAGTTTGGGAACAAAAAATATTAAACAGATTTATCTTATGTTAAAATGCCAGCTTCCTAGAGATCCTCTGATCTGCTTATTTAATGCTCCAGTAAAGTATCTATATTTTAAACAGATTGACACAGTAATTTCTTTTTTATTTTTAGCAGACTTTGTATTGCACAATATC
Source organism: Gopherus evgoodei (assembly GCF_007399415.2). Classification (NCBI taxonomy): domain Eukaryota; kingdom Metazoa; phylum Chordata; order Testudines; family Testudinidae; genus Gopherus; species Gopherus evgoodei. The sequence goes on from NC_044333.1 coordinate 28,264,645, forward strand.
AGAAAAATGTGACTTCTCATCCTATGGAATTGAGGTATAGTAAAATAGGGACTGTCCTTGTAATGGAAAAACATTCACACCAAGTACATACACAAGAAGTGCCAAAAAGAGGGTAGGAATTTAGAAATGTGGTCATCCTTTTTAGCATATTCAGAAAAGGAGGGGTCTCCAGCCAGCAAGCCAGAATCTTAAGCCAGGTTCTTTGAATATTTACTGGATCCAGAATGAGTAATGCCTGATGTAGTATGCTAATGTTTTATTGTAATTTTGCCTTAATCAAAAGTTTTTAAAAAACAAAAAGAAAAAAGATCCCTAAAATGTTTTCATTGTTTCAATACACTGGAAAGCAGTAAGGGTGAGTAGATTCTGTGGATGCTTTTCTGTGAAACAGCAGCATTAGCAGACAGAGGGTCCAGGAAGCGGAAGAATATAATGTTTGAATCAAGTGTTTCAAATTTACACAAAGATTAAGCAGTGCAATAATTTTAAGGTCCCACTTTCCAGTGGCCAAATTCTACTATCCAGATTGGGCATGGAAGGAGACATGTAATAGACACTTACCAGTGGGTTACACTTACTCACAGAGAGAGCACCTTACTCCAGTACTATTTATATTCAAACAAAAATGAGTAGTTTAAATTGAAGAACACACTTATAAGCATTAGAAACCAGTGTTTTTCATAAAATAATATTAATCCTAGCCAACACCTACAAGAAGTCAACAAAAAGACTCCCATTGACTCTTGTGGGAGTTTGGTCAGGGTCTATCTACACTTCATGGGCATGTTAAAGGCACAAGGGCCCATGAAACCAAAACCAGGGTTAGATGTCTAAATATCTATGTGGATTTGGGCCAACATGTAACAACTGAAACATGTAGCTATTGACCAAGGACCTTGAAATTTACTACACATTATTACTGCACACTAGAATATATAATGGAATATTTGTCTTATTTTATTTTGTATATGTTTTTACTACAGTGTTTTTCTTTATTATATCCTTGGAGCATCAAACATAGTCCAAATTAAAAAAACAAAACAAAACACAACACTACGATCATGTAGCTATAATTACTTTTGCATTATTAACCCCAGCCCCCAACTCGTCCATAACTTCAAAGGGAGTGATGGTGGGGTAGAGCATATTGCTCAGTACTTTGCAAGATTGAGTCCTGAGGATTTCTCCATCCCTTTTGTACAGTGCACTAGTTTATCTCCTGTTCAGAACCACAGGACCAATTAGTAAACGTAATTTTGTTGAATACATTTTTCTGTCTATGATTGTATGGTAATGCAAAGGGGCACTTAGTTTAGCCTTTGTGGCAGGAAAATAATACTTGTATATTAAAGATAACTTCTCATACAGCATTCAGGAGCCTGAGTCCGCCATAATGCAGGTCTTCCCCCTTTTTTACCCTTGATATTTATTCAGCCATATTTTCAGACACCAGCCTACATTTTGGGACTTGCAAAGCGTGAGCCACAATTATTTGTGTTCATGATTTAAGTTCTCTAGATGGGCATAATCCAGAACTAAACCCTCTAAGAAACCTAATTCTGGGCACGAGTGTGTGTGTGTGGGGGAAAAAAAACAAACATGTTTTAAATTGGATGAAAAATTGAGTCTTTTAGGCCCAATATATAGAAGTTTATGCACACTGCTGTGCACCTAATTTGTACATACAATTACTGTGGTTACGTGTACATTTTGGATTCTTGTAATTAAATAATACAGTAATTACTGTGACAAAGCTCCAAGCATGTATTGGTGGGTCCTGTGCTTACTGGCAGATTCAGTGGCCTCAGAAGCTCGCTAAGGCCCTCAATATGACCTCCCTTTCCCAATATGGCGGCAAAAGTTACAACTTATTGAGCTATTTTCATCATAGGCCGGTATGGGAGGTGGGAAGGTGGAATACCCACAGTCTCTGTTGTTCCTTAGACAGACATCATTTGGTCTCCTGCCTGGACCAAAGTCTGTTTCCCCTTTCAAAGGGATCTCTGTAGATCAAGGGGGTGGAACCCAGGCCCGCCCTCTATTCCGGGGTCCAGCCCAGGGACCCTAATGAAAGCAGCTGTTAGCAGCTTCCCTCCTTCACTGATGCTGCTTTGATTCCCTGGGCCACTTGCCGTAGCCCCCTTTTTCAAGCTTCACCCTTACCTCAGGGCTCAGTAATGCTTCCTGTCCTCCAGCTCCTTTCAGCTGGGCTCTCCTCAAGAGGACTGGAAAAGAGAGCTTTTAAAGCAGGATAAGTGAGCCCTTAATTGGTTCCAGCTGTCTCCATTAGCCTAACAGCCTTAACTGACCCTTTGTCAGTTAATTGAGGTCAGGTGCCAGCATTAGTCTAAAGACCTTAACTGGTTAGATTGGCATCAGGTGTCTTGACTGGCCTGGAGTAGCCCTTGTTTGGCTATCTAGGGATCAGGGGCCTGCTCATTCTGAGGCTGATATAACTGCCTTCCACTACTCTCTTATATCCTTCTGGCCTGAGTCCGTCACAGTACATACAAGAGAACCAATATATTCCTTACCTGGTTTTAGACCATATGTTAAAAAACAACTGCAACCAAACAGTAAATGCCTTGTTTTCTGCCCACATTTTGTTGATGCACATGGATAAGAATGAAATTTCCAGAGCAATAATAGAATTAGGGTCATGAACCTCAAAGGAGAAAACAATGAGTAAGGTGTTAAAATAGATGAAGAGCTGCAATTTGCATAACAAGTAAGGTAATGTGATATGGAAATATTAAACTTTTCTAGGCTAAATGGCTAACATTTAAACTAAAATTGATGATTGCCATGGAGAGTGAATAGCATACTTTAACCAAAATACCAGGTTTGGCCTTGCTGCTAGTTTACAAACCTGTAATCCATATCTTATAATATACTGGAGAGATGTTTGTGAAAAAATGATCGATCAAGCAGTCATATCTGCCTTAGCTGCTCTCTTACTCTTCATTAGTATCCAACAATTTTGGAATCCCAAATAAAACTTGGGAAGCCGAGCTTGGACTTGTAACCTTCCGGGACTCACTACAAAGCTTGTCTTATTTCAAGCATCTGTGGAGGGATCGTTTGCAATCTGCCTGCTTTGGAGAGGATTTTATTCGTATCTTTATTTTGTTGGTGGAAGCCAATTGATGGTGAAGTATTTTGATAATCTGGAATTTTCATGTAGGCAATGCTGTCCAGGTGCTTGCTTGATGTTGATGAAGTTAAAGTTTACATTTATGTATTTATCACTATAAATAACATTTGACTATGGTAGGGAATAGTAGCACCATACTGAATGCTAACTATAGGAGAAGCAACTTCTTTACCTTGCCTGTATAACTGGGTTTTTAGATCCGGAGAGTATCCTGTGAAATTAATTTATTTTGAGCATTATATAGCTTTTATATTCCTTTACAAGTATGTTCAAAGTGTGATCAATACTGTGCCATTTCCTTTACTGTTGCCTCTCCTGGGTCCTAATCCTGAAATTATATACACACATGCTTATATAGGCACGCCTTATTTGAGAGGACCTCTGAAAGTAATTGGGGGTGTTACTGGCTGGAAGATCCTGAGTGCTGCAATCCAGCAATGGATATGAAAACTCCCATGATGCCTTGGGGAAGATAGAGAATTATGCTTCCAAGGGTGAGGGGAAGCCTTGTTTTGGATGCAGTAGCATCATGTGGGGAGCTCTAATTTGTGGGGAGCTGAGACAGTGCTATCAGTCCCCTGGTCGAGCGATAAGAGGTTGCTTTGTGGAGCAAAGCCAAGAGCAGCTGATGTCCAAGCCAGGAGCGGCTGATGAGCTGCTGCTACTGAAAGACTGCTGGGATTTTGACCAACTTAGGAGCCACAAGGCTTTTGCTGGGCGCCAGGGCACAGACTGTGGCTATGTCCAGAATTGACTGGGGTGGGCCTGCAGTGAAGGCACTGTTTGTTTGAGAAAGTGCTTTCAGGGGGATAGTGAAGAGACTTGAAAGGTTTTCCCTGAGTCTGAGAGGAGAAGCAGTGATCTTATGGGCTAACCAGGATCCAGGGTTACTGACCTCCAGCTGTAATGGCTTCCATCTTCAGAGGAGTCATGCAGGTTGAAATGATCCCATGTAATGATCACTGTGCCCCTTGTTGATTTAGCTGGAATACTTTACCAGACCAAAAGAGTGCTCTCCCCAGCTTTAAGATCTTCAAGCATGCCCATGCAAGTGTCTAGAATTCTGAAATTAACAGGAGTGCACACTCAGAGGTGGGGTAACTGGTGCAGGTCTAAATGTACATTGGTTAATTGTATTTAATAATGTAAACTGCATTTATTAATTTAGGTATTGAAGCATCCCTACTGACTTAAAGTGGTCATGACATCTTAATTAATCTCAATCTTTATATCAGATTGTGTGTTAACGCTAATCTAAGAATATATTGTGTATAGAGATATTATAATTGGTACTTGTGGGTTAGACCCAATGCTTACATTAGCTCAGGCTTATTCCTGGAGGCTTCAAAGGCATATCAGCCAGGTGGAGGCACCTGGATTAATTTCCTTATAAGTAAATGGACTGGAGCAGAGGGGCGAATAGAGGATTTCAACCTATTCAACATCACCACTGAGATACATACAATCTCCTTTACTGTCAACAACATCAGGCACCTAGGTACACAGGTGAATGTTGTCTTCTCCTAAATAACCCATGAAGAAACAGGGGGAGGGGTACACTTAACATGTGTAGTCCCATTGAAATCAATCATTTGAATGCAATTTTTTAATAAAGTTGGTTGCCATCTGGCCAAAAGATTCTAATTTCTGTCTCAATTCTCACTGGGCCCATTCACAAGCAGCTATTTTTTTTCTTTGTTTGTCGGTGCTGACGTACATTGTACACACAGATGTTTAAGTCCCATGTATACTTCCATAATAACTGAGTTTAACAACTATTTCAGCTGAATGGAACTATAATACTTACCTGCTTGGTTTGTGAGAAACCTTGGCTAAGGTATACTTCTAATGAAATACAGCATAGTTTGGTGATGACAGCAAAACTTAGTTTGAACCATGGTATATCACGGTTTGCCAGCAATTAAGTTCAACAATTATTGTGAAACTCAGATGTTTTGGCTGTTTACGCAGGGCCTTAGAATAATTGGACACATATCAATTCTAAAGCAAATCCAAATGTGGGGCCTAAACTACTTTAAAAATAGTCCGTTATAGCCTACAATATGATTTTGTTAGCGCTTACAGAAAAAAAAATCAAATTACTTTAAACAAAGTGTGCCAAATTCATCCCTGATGTAATTCCATTGACTTCACTATGGTTATATCAGGTGTGGAACTACTCTAGTAACCAGAGCTGCCCAGGGGGGGGGCAAGTGGGGCAATTTTCCCAAGCCCTGGGCCCTGCAGGGGACCCCATGGACGTTTTTTGGGGCCCCTGGAGCGGGGTCCTTCACTCGCTCCAGAGGCCCCAGAAAACTCTCAAGGGGCCCAGGCCCCTGGATCATCTTCTGCAGGGGGTCATTCCGCTTTGGGATCTGCCGCCAAAGTGCCCCGAAGACCCATGGCGGGGGGATCCTTCCGCCCCGGGACCCACTGTCGAAGACCCCAGGCCCCCTGAATCCTCTGGGCAGCCCTGTTAAGGATAGCACAACTGTACTCCACTCCCTACTCGGGGTTAGGGTAACTCCGTGATCCAGCCTTTCATTATCAGGGTCGGGTTGGAATTGAAAAGGATTTGAGTGTGAAAGGAATCTAGGAGCAGAATACAGTGAATAGCAACATTTGATTAATGATTAAGACTTCAGTACAGAATTCCTGTGACACTCTCTTTGGAGTGTCTTGTGTCTCACAAGGTACTACAAAGGAGATTGGTGCTTTTCGTATTTTATACATTGCTTTCTAGATAATACTAGGACCTATGGCATACAGTAAATAAAAATAACAGATTAGCAAAACATACCCTGGCTCCAAAAAGAAATGAGTTAAGCTAGAAAACCCTAACTTCTTGACAACTCAGCAGCTGGGACAATATTAATATTACTATTTATGTGGTGTCCTGCCCTTAAGCACTTAATAGATAGAACCATATATGTTTCTTTGGCATTTTTTCTTAATTGTTTGTGAATGCTCTTTCTGCAGAATCCTACATTGCTTCTACTTTACTTCCTTTGGAATTCTTTGTCAACCATCACCACCACCACCAAAAAAAGCATGGTGAAGTTTTAAGAGAACAAAACCATACAATGATTTCTTTTTTGTGTGCTGTATAAGATTTGTCCTGCTCCGTGATTAGTTGTAGTTATGGACGTTGTTTGGTATGATTGATGCTCAGTCTCTCTGTTTAGCACAGGGATGCCGAGTGTGTTGTCTCCATGCTGTAGGGGGGGGGGTAGTCAGCTTTTATTTGTTGCCAAGGAGTCTTCTATCAGAAATGATCACAAACTGTCATAGTAATGAGCTTATCTTCATCAAAATGAGCTCATTACTCTTATATTTTTCTGTCTTTGAAATGATTCATGTAACGCTTAACAGAATACTCCAGGGCGGCTCCTGATCATCCACTGGAGGATTTTAACCTCTCAGCCATTGCCCTTTGTAACCAAGAAGACAATGCTAATTAATAATGTCTCACATCAAGGTAGTGCTTCTGTCAGTCACTTAATTTCTTTGTCATTGTGCAGAGTCTGACGTACAGTGGTGGATCAGGCTTTCATTACCAGCATAATGGTAAATTGTCATTGATAGCTAAATGTGATATTTCATCAGCACTGGATGGACAGTGAGTCAATTTTGAACTGTATGACTTCCAGCTCTAAAAACCAATATGAAGGTTTACCAGTGGGTTGAGAAGTGGACCACATCATTGTATGAAGGTTGGATGGGGGAATAGTTATTGGCAGAAGGATTTCATGATTTAGAAAAAGAGGGAGCACACCAAGCAAATTAAAGCCCACTTAAATTAACACAAAGGGATCAAACGCCAGGTACGATGTGAAACCAGAATGTAAAGTGATACAATGGGAAGGGATCCTGAAGGGTAGACCCCTCCTTCTGCCATCCAGATACTAATGAGTTATTCTTTGATGGTGATTACAGTTGCATGTTAATGCCATGACATTTTCTTACAGTATACTGTAATTAAGCTGCAGCATTTTTCTTTCCCCCAAATAGGGGCACTTGCCTTACTTAAGAAGTGGGAATCGGGCAAATAGTACAAAACATGCTCAATTAGAAGATACAGAAACAGCGTCTCACTTTCTTTGATATTAATATTGAACTAATTAGCTTCAGTAGCAGGATTTTGCATGTTTATTTCCTGTTTAATAAAAAGCTGACACAGCGGTCATTAGCATTTTACAATGTGCTCTATTTAATATGCAAGGCACACAAAAATTAACATAGTAATTATGTTAGAACAAACAGGATACAAAATGTTTTAATGAGTTAATTCCTTAAATAATTCCATCTTTTACACTCCCCACTGTCTCCCACAGATGATCATGATATTTTCTAGCACATTAACACTATGTTTGATATCTGCTTTTTAACCTCACCTAACCTTTTGTTAAAATATCGCTATGCCTGCTGTGATGAACAATGGTGCATTTAAGAGGCTAATTCTCAGAGGAACTTTTGAGACTGTATCATATTTCTCCTCAGGCTATTGTGGGGAGTGGAAACCAGGGTCCCCCCTACCCTGATATGAGTAACTTGCAAAGGTGCAGGGAGAAAAGCAGGAGTACAGCATCCCAGTAGTATGGTAGATGAAACATAGAAGAATTTGAGGATTAAAGAGCAGCAAATAAGGGAAGCTAAAGAAGAAAGCTGGAGAAGAAATCAAGAAGGGTAATGTATGAAAATGTGTTCCTGACATCTTTTCATTGGGTTATTTGGCATATTTCCAGAGGTTACCCTAATAAAGTGTATTGGACAGTGAAGATAGCAGCGTCCATCTGGTCTTCTGAAGAGGGGCAAGACACGGACCTCTCACTGTGGCCTTGTAATTGTTACACAGCTAACGTGGTGTTAATAGAAAGGAACGTTTTCATCTGTTAATTCTGGTTTCTTAAAATATAATACCTTGTGCTACAAATTAAGTGGTAATGGGGGGAGGAGAATGCAATATTACAATTACACAGTTAAAATCACAAATTATTCAGAAAGGCTAAGATGTTGGCAACATAAACTTAGTACTGAGGCATATCCTCTAGGTTGTATGGTAAACATTTTACAAAATGGACAACACATTAAGCCCTATATTTAGCCAGAAAAGCAGAGCAGGAAATACTACATGGCTATACCTTTGCCAAATTAAAACTGTTGGAATCCTAATGCAATTTTAACATTGTTTACATTTATTTTCATTTTAAAACAAAAAGACAGAGTTATGGGAGTGGAATTGGCTGAGAGCAATACTTTGTTTTCCATACTTCAACAGGTCCCAGGTGGTGCTTTCCCCATTTCTCCTCTTGTGAAAGAATACATCCCTGTAGTCATAGCTCACACACTATTGTAATAATCTATGTACAAAGTATGCCTTGCAGGGTATCACTTAAAAGCCCAGAACTTGCTGGGCAACACCTGGTAAAGTAGGTGGGGCAACACTGTATGTGCAGTTACAAGATTCCCCTGCATGATGATGTTATTAACACATATTCCAGATAACATAGCTCTCCCCAGACAAAAGTCGGGTCTGTCCTAAACAAAGGAAGGAATGTGTACATGCCTTAATTTGTATTTAAGCAATAAAACGAGTCATCAAGTAGGGAGGGGAAACAAAGGGAGTTCAAACAGGTGAAAAAAACCAGCCAGAAATATCCTGGGTCTCAGCTGGAAATGTTTTTTAACAAGGGGGGACTGAAACTATAAAAAGAAGGGACAGATACCCCAAGGTACTAATCTTTTTCTTCCTGCCATCTCTTTCTCCGCACCCGAGAGAACAAAAGGAAACAGCTGTTGAGTCTGGGAGAGGGTTCCTGACCTGAAAGTCTGGTCAGTAATCTGCTGAAGCATGTAGTGAGAAAGTGTGCTTTGCAACTAAGATAGTTTCTTAAGTAAATGCTAGTAAGCATTTTATCTTTATTTTTTTTGCACCATTTTTGATTTTTATTCCTAATTACTTCTACTCACTTAAAATCTCTCTCTTTGTAGCTAATAAACTTGTTTTACTGTTTTCTCTAATCCAGGGTGTTTAAATTGAAGTGTTTGGATAACTATTTAAGGTGATAATCTGGCATACTATTCCCTTAAAGGACTAAGGGATTTAATGTATTTTTACTGCCCAGGAGAAGGCGGGGCAGTACAGGGCACATATTTCTGGGGGGAAATTCAGAACTGGGGGCGTAGTATACTAATACTTGGCTGTAGTATAATCAAGGCTGGTGAAAGCCAGGGCCTAGCTGGCAGGCTGCAGTGGCAAGCCACATCCTGAGTGTGTGCTAGAAGGCTGGTTGTGAGTGGCCTCTGTGGGAGCTACTAGAGCAAGGCATTGTAAGGCACCAAAGATTGCAAGGCAGGGGAGACACTTCCCCCGACTGGCCTGCATTGCCCCCAGTATGTCACACTCCATGTGCCTTTGGGGGAAAAGTGCAAAGTGTATCAAACAAGTGTCTCCAGTCAGGAGCACCTACAGAAGCAGGCAAAGCAGGGACCTTTGGCTATTCAGAGAACTTTCTACAGTTTTGACTGGACTCTCTCTGTCCAGTACCGACTGGCTGTTTGCTGAAATGTTGTCCCTCAACCTCTTTGCCTTAGTTTCACTCCACACCAGCTCCTCTTACCCTCTTTCTCCCCTGATCTGTCCCTGTCACTCCCTTCCTTCCAAATTTCCCTCCCCCTTCCCTTTCTTCCCATTTACCTCATTCACTCCTAATCAACCCCCTCCCCCAAAATATGGTGGAACTAACATAACACTATTATGATGCTGCCATCACATAATTCACTTTGTTTTCATACTCTAGTCTAACCCAGTGGCTCTCAACCTTTCCAGACTAATGTACCCCTTCAGGAGTCTGATGTGTCTTGCATACGCCCAAGCTTCACTTAAAAACTACCTGCTTACAAAATGAGACATGAAAACACAAGAGTCACACACTGTTACTGGAAAAATTAGTGACTTTCTCCTTTTTACCATATAATTATAAAATCAATTGGAATATAAATATTATACATACGTTTCAGTATATAGAGCAATATAAACCAGTCATTGTCTGGATGAAATTTTAGATTGTACAGACTTCGCTAGTGCTTTTTATGTAGCCTGTTTTAAAACTAGGCACATATCTAGATGAGTTGATTAACCTCGTGGAAGATCTATCCATGGCCTAAGCAGTACATGTAATCCTGCTTGAGAACCTCTCCCTGCCCTGTTCCTGTCTTGTCTATTTAGATTGTAAGCTTTTAGGGGTGCAAACTATTTGATTCCCTGTGCGTGTACAGTGTCAAGCATGAGGGAGCCCCCATTCTGGTAGCTGCTTGCACACTACTGTAACAAACATGATTAAAATAAATATTAAACTACAAAAAAGTTAGCTGATGCCCATTCAAAAATGACTAATTGTTTAATGTTTGTATGGTTTTAATTCCCTCCCTACAAAAATCAAGCAAAGATACAAGACCACAATGAGGCATATATCCATACCAAGCTTAAATTTCAGTTGCTTTAGCCCTGTCTAGAAAAGTGTAGTTAGAACATCTTTACTACAGAGAGTATTTTTCACTCTCTTGTAGCTCCCAAGAGGGTTAAAGGGTCTTTAACTATATGTTTGACTGTCTTATCATTTAATGAAGGCAGTTATTCTAGGAGAGGGTCTCTCTCCTAGCAGTTTTTCCATCAAGCCTGCTAGATTTCTAAGTACTTTCATAAATGGTCGCTTTATGACCACTTTATGACCACCAATGTCTGCTTGGTCTAACTCCTGTATGTTTAGGAATAGGACTGCTATAATATTCTAAGGAGTACGATTGTGTGCAAATCCAAAACACCAGCATCCAAACAGCCAGGCGGGGCAATTGGGTGTGAAGAGAGGGAGTTCGTAGGGATCTGTGTTGAGGAAACCTTCCACATAGGCTTTAGAGCTGTGACACAGGTTGTCCATGAACCTACTTCAGCCCAACAGCTGCAGTCCCAGGGGACTTAGCACCACACAGGGATGCCCACTTCAAAACCATTGTTTTCTGTTGAGTAGTTAGGCTGATGACTTCAAATATTTTGATTTCTAGGAAGTCAGTGCTGATGCTTTCCATGTGATGTAGAAAGGGGGTGTGTTATACTAAAAGAATAGTGAATTTCTAAATGTGGTTTGTCCAGACTTGTGCCAGAAGTAGACTGGCACTTGACATGATGCCATGATGTTCTCAGTAACTATATATAATGATTTACAGGGATTAGGAATATTTTCCAAGGAATGTGAAACTTTTCTCTGTTGGATGCTTGTACCACATAAAAGCAACCTTATTCCTGGATGGCTTCATACTATTCATTAGATTTATGGACAGAAGACGTTTTTGAAGAAAATAAATGATTTAACAGGCTATCAAAGTATCAGCATCTTATCCAGCATACACACAGGACAAGATTTTAGACATTGGACTACAGCTGTGAGTGAGCAATTTTGGTGTTCATCATAGTTTGGTTCCTTGGTAACTACACACACTGATGGAATTGACTGCCTGTGTACAACAATTAGAAAATTTCAATTATAAGAACAGCAATTTGTGCATGTGCGGGCATTGGTGTGCAGGTGCAGCTGGCATTGAGACCTCACTGAAAATCAAGCCCCTTTACTTATTATACATAAGAACATCCTATTAATTCAGTTGTGGTGATTAGGACAATAGTCTGGGACTTGGGAGATCAACATTTAATTCCTGGCTCTGTCACAGACTTCCTTTGTGACTCTCTATTCCTCAGCTCTCCTTCTGTAAAATACGCAGCACTTCCAAACCTCACAGGAGTGATGTGAGGATAAACCATTAAAAATTGTGAGGCATTCAGCTTCTGTAGTAGCCATTAGTGTATTAGTAATCCAACTATCTAGGTAGTTATATGGCCCTCATACCATTGTATTTGAATGCCTTCCAACTATAGAGAGACACCATTATCTTTTTCCAAACCTGCAACCAAACTTAGTGGCTCTGCTTGACTTATGTTTTTAATATGACTCCATGATAATAGGGCTGATTATTGGAGGAAACTTGGAGTGAGACAGATTTTGAATTTTGCTTGACGTGGTGCAGTAATGATACAAGATGGTGCACATACATGTCACATAATTTAGGATTCTCTCTGCCACAAAGGTGTCTCTCCTGTAAAAAGCTAATTTTCTTTTTTCAAGAAAGTTAAGAATCATTTTACTTCTCAGAGGATTGTTTATCCCCTTAATATCCCACAGCGTCTGAGCTCTGAAGAGGTTTCATTTCTGTTGTTTCTAAGTGATTTCAGCACAAAAGGTGTAGGGGCTTACATAAGTGGACTAAGGTTATGTCTACACTTAAAAAGCTGCAGCAGCACTAATTGTATCACTAGAGCTGTGCTGCTGTAATGCTTCAACGTAAACACTACCTGTGCCGATGAGAATGATTCTCTCATCATTGCAGATAATCCATCTTCCCAAGAGGTGGTAGCTAGGTTGATGGAAGAATTTTTCTGTCAACCTAGCACTGTCTACATGGGGACTTAGACCAGCCTAACAACACTACTCAGAGCGTGGATTTTTCAAACTCTTGACCACAGTTAAAGTGACCTAATTTTCTAGTTTAGCCCAGGACCAAGTAACGAACAAGTTGAAGAATGGTATATTGAATAACTACCTCATAAAAAAGTAGCTCATTACCCCTCCTTTAATATTGACCCTAGATAATAAATAAATTACATTTTAAATACATTACATAATACATTAAAACTGTGGTTATTACGTAAATTTATTCAGTTAGAATGTTGGATTGTTAGACTGTGTTTATGACTCTGACACTGTCTTGGCATTGACTATTGATTTTATGTAAGAACTATGTAATTAAATAAATAACTGGGAAAGATAGTTGCTAAATGCTGAGGGGAATCATTGTAGATGCCTGTTAAATCTCCTTCCATATGGCCACTTGCTGAATATTTGGATCATTTGGCATCTTCACTAAGACACCATTTTTCTCATTTGGTTGCATTTCTGAAGTGTGTCATACTGCATGCTTATTTTCGATTGCTGACATTTCTGAGAACAGTTGGCTAGACACATATGTACTAATAAAACAGAGTTATTGAAAGATTAATATTTCATTGGGGAAGGTCAGCTGTGTGATGATGGCTTTTCCTTGCTGTTTGAAACGTTTGCTAAGAAGGTTAGGTTAATTTATTTTAACTCCTGTCTGTCAATCAATATATACCCCCACGGATTACCTGCTTTCCTACTAGCTACCATAGTTCAATGTGTATCATGTTCACTTATAAAAGAGCTAGAAATATTAGACCCTGAAACAGTGTATAAATTTGGATTTTGCTACATTTTAAAGAGAGGAACACAAAGCATCCACAACCATGGCCGTCACAATGCAATAGATGGGTGACTTTTAGTAATCTGTGACTATATCAATGTAAAACACAAGGTGGGGAAACTTGTTAGAAATAGACCTTGCCTGAGAAACAAACAAACAACAACCTGTTGGGTTGAATTCTTCAGTCTCTTAAATTGGTGTACAAAATAAACAACGGTTTTCTCTGAAAAGCCTTAATCCAGCAAAACATGTAATCATATCCTTTATCTTAAGACTTCAAGGTGTTTCCTCACATGCTCACAATTAAGCATGTGCTTAAGTGATTTGCTTGATCAGGGCCTAGGCTGTGTCTAGCTCTTCCCTGTGCACACTAGGAAGCAGAGAACTGAAATGGTGTGTAGCAAATAAAAGTCACATGCTGCTTTAGAGCCCTGGGGTGGGGAGGGGAACAGTGTACCCCAAACTAAATAGATACAACTTTAAATAAGCCGCTAGTGTCAAAATACTAATAAGGAAGCAATAACTCCTTGTGATGGGGCTCACTCACCATGCCAGCTGTCACCTGCTGGTAGTCTTGGGAAGTATCTTTGCAGGTCAGTATGAACTGTTCCTGTGGTGCCTTGCCCATCATCTCTTCTGCTCTCAGACCCACATCACTCCAGCGACCACGGCGTCCTTTTCATGTCCTCTGTCTGTGTCACCATCTGTGCTCTCCTGCCTCCAAGGGTTTAGTAGGACCATCCAACTGTCTAGCCAATTCTCCAGTGGTGAGTGGGGTTGAGGGGGGAATGTAGATGGCAGCCATATGCTGCATTTCCTCTAACTTCTCAGTACATTTCCCTGGGCCACTTCCCCATAGCCCAAGCAACTTCTTCTCCCTTACTTCAGGGCCTCAGTATATTAATCCTAGCAGCCAGCTAGGAACTCCTTATCACTCCCCAAGTCCCTGCCAGCAATTGCTCTGTCCATGGTGCTAGCTTCCATCCACCTACTAGGAACCCAGTCCTCCTTCCTTGATCTCCAGGCAGTGACTGACTCTGCTGCGTCATGCAGCTCTTCTTATATGGGCCTGTGGGCCTGGGTTGGATGTTCCTTACAGCCTCTCTCCTATTGGCCACTTTCCACGCAGTCTCCCTACAGCTCTATTAACTCCTTACATACCAGTGAGGGGTGTTAGGGTCTTCTTTAAGGAAGTCAAACACCCTGCTCTCTCAGCCTCTCCTACTTGTGGATCTCCTAAGGTCTGCAAGAGCAGAGCTCTTCCTCTATGACACTTAGGAGATCCAAGAGCAGGGGAGCTGGAAAAAAAACCCCAGACAGACATATGGCAGGAGAGAGGGAAGGAGATTGGAAGGTATGCCCCGGCTCCCCTTCTAAAACTCCCAGTCTACAGATATTGGGGACCACAGAAAGCTTCAGGAGACCTTTAAAAAAATCAAACCAAATTGGTCACCACATTAAATTTTGTGAAGGTACCGATGAAAGAAAATGGGCTAATGCTTTTTTTTTTGTACTAAGCTTTATTTAAAAAAATAAGTGAAGTTTTTTTTAAATTAGACTTTAATCAGCTGTAGTTTGGGCTTGGGAACTAGATGTCACCCAATGGAGTCCAGTAAATAAATTTTATTTATTCCTGGTTATTTGTTTGTTTGTACTACAAAGTGACAAAATGCAATAACAAAGATTTCCTGATCTCTTGTGAACACCCCTATTTATATGGTGTCTTAGTTCAGAAACCTCATACCCAATTTACTTCAAATTTTATAGAAAATTTCTACCTTGGCCCCCGATCTAACATTACAGTTGTAAGGACAAATTGACTCTTGTGCAGAATTTGGGCTGAGGGAAGGCAATATGATGATTACAATGGAAATACAATCACAACCATAGGTGCTGGAACAATTTTTATAGTGAGGGTGCTGAAAGCTATTACCATGCATTTGATTGTTATTACTACTTCAAGCCAGTGGTTCAAGTCAGGGGGTGCTGCCACATACCCCAGCAACCTAGTCCAGAACTGTGATCACAAGCTTAATTTACGGAGCAACATCTTGTTCCCATAATGAAAAACTAAAGTCAATCAAATCAACAAAAGTAGCTCAAAGAATTACTGAGATGAAGACTTATCCACTATTTACCTAAGAATACCGTTCCTGTACAACTGTAAGATAACTTAGTTTGCATACAGTGATCACCATTCAAAAGTCATCATTCATCTGTGGCTCCTATACCTTCATATTTGATACAGAATACTAGCTCTCTATTGTTGGGATATGCGATATTTGCATTATTTCAAATACTGTATTGTGGGAGGGGTTGGTAAATGGGGACAACTTAAAAGTGTACTCTGAATATTGAAGTGAACATGCTCACAAATAATTCAGATATTAATCACTGTCAAAAGGTCAATAGCCAACTGTTTCTATTCAGTCTTTAGGCTGGTTGGTCATAGGATGAACATGATTCACTCTTCAACTATGTTTGGCATATCTATAAAATGGATTTTAAGATTAAGTCACATCCTCTCTCTCTCTACCACTGGTCTGTATACTGTCCTTCATATATGCCCATATTCCTGCTGCAAAAACTTCACTCAGTGGTTTTGATATTAGAGTTCCAAAGCAGAATCCCAGTACTCCAGTAATCATGTGATTAACTTTATTCCTATTTATGTACCTCTCTCACTACCACTTAACATTAAGCTGACAAATCTGAGGTGCTTTTTCTTTCTAGACCATCTCTACTGAACAAAAGCCCTGTCTATTTCCCAATAAATTGACAAATCTGGCAGTCATGAAAGAACAAAACTTTTTTTTTTATTCGGCAAAGTTTTGTATAACTTGTAGGAGGTCCATGAAGCATGCAAAAGAAGAGGGGAAAATTAAGGATAATGCAGAAGGATTCTTTAGTTACCAATCTTAGCAAATCAGCTCTTAAAGGTCCTGGAAAGAAAAGAGGCATGCCAGAATAGTCTGAATGCATTATGCCAACTTTAAAAACTTTATTATGTATTTGTGTTTGGTTCTATTCAACTCTTTTTGCAGTGAGTAATTTATCATGAACAATCTAACTCAATTCCAGGTGTCCATCTGGTTTATTTGCCCCATACTCAAAGTCTAACTGATCACCCCTGCAGCATGGGGTCATTTGTTGGTTTGAACTTCAGTAAATGGTGGATTCTCTGTAACTGAAAGTCTTTACATCAATATTTGAGGAATTCAGTAACTTAGCCAGAGGTTATTGGCGGGAGGTTCTGTGGCCTGTGATGTGCAGGAGGTCAGACTAGATGATCATGATGGTCCCTTCTGGCCTTAAAGTCTGAATCTAATTATTGTTAACAGTAAACCAGATTTCACACAGCAAAGGCCTGCAGAAGAAAAGCCAAAGGTAACTGACTTTCATGGCTTCTACAACTGACCTAAACTTTTTAATTAATTAGACCCTTATTTGGACAGTTGTGAGTTATGTAGTTATCTCATCATTCATAGCACCGCTCACCTTTACATACCTAATCCACTCACCCTCAGCGTCACACACACGGCAATGAGATTTAAAGCTTTATAACTCCCTACTTATATTAGCATTTCTGATGCATCTGTCTTCAATTTCTATCAAAAATCATTAAAACAAATACAAATTAAATTTAGTGACATGCTCTCTTCCACTAGTTTAAAGTTTTGCAGCTCTGACTTAGGCAAGGGGACAAACTGGTCTTTGAGAAGCGGGGAATGGACATAGACTGTGTTCATATCTTTTCAACATCAATCTAGTAAATTGAAAAAATAAAGTACAGAAAAAGAGATCTAACAAATGACTGTCATCTCTTCCTTTGAGAGTATTCCTGGGTAAATTCCTTGCAGGCAAAAATTATCAGGGGGTGCAGCAAAAGTAAACAGAAAGGTATAATTGGGATATCTAAGATGGGATAAAGAAGGGAAGGTGACACAAGACTACAAGACTAGAAACTCTGTCCCTGACATGAAACTTGTCAAATATGTTTGGGAGAAAAGGACAAGCTGAGCAGATATACATTTGAAAAATGTGTATTCTATTGATTATTCCTCCGTAACCAGTGGTGGAGTAGCCATTGGGCTAATGGGGCCATGCCCAGGGGTCCTGGCCAATTGAGGGACCCTCACACCCCAACCTGTTCAGCACTCCAGCTGGGGAGCAGGGTCAGGGAGCAAGGGTTAGCACCGCTCCACCTGCCCAGTACTCCTGCCACGCATGAGGGCAGAGTGGGGAAAGCCCCTGCAGCCCAACTCTGCTCCCTGGCTAGAGAGCTGAGCAGGTAGGCGGTGTGCGGCAAGCCCCAGTACCCCAACCCCATGCCCCAGGACCAGCTGGGGGAGCTGCAGACAGAAGGGGTGGGGAAGGGCCCCCACTTCCTCTGGCACAAAGTCCTACAACACCCTAATCTGCCTTTGTCCATAACGACACCTATGATAGCTACCTTGGCTAGCTCTTGTAAAGTATTAGACAGTGGGCAAAATGTTCAGATAGCCTACATGACTAAGGCACTTAGGAGCCTAAATCTCACTGACTTTCAAGGAGACTTAGGCTCCCAAGGGTACACTGATGTTGAAGAAACAAAACCAAACTCCACTGTAGTGAGTTTCAGATGCTGGGTCAATTGCAATATAGACTTCTCCACTTGGGATGGAGAGAAAGTCTCAGAGTCTAGGCTCCAGCCCTAGTGGGAATGTCTAGACTTGCTTTTTGATCAGTTGATTTGGGCTCTGAGACTCTCTGCCATATTTTTGTTTTGTGTGTTTCATTTTGTTTTTGGCAGTGTAAATATATCTTTAGACACTTTTGTAAGCAGGGCTAATGTGTCTAAATCACTTAGGTGCTTTTGAAAATTTCACCCTAAGAATATTGACCTCCTTTGTAAAGCTCTTTGAGATCTAGTGATTAATATTGCTACTTGAAGCTCAATATGTTATTAATTATTATTAATCTACAATTCTTTTGTTTTAATCTGTTTTTGTGACTTTGTTTTTAATATGTCTCATTTTCCTGTAACTCAGATGGTTTTAGATGTTTTTGGGGGGATTTCACACATGCTATCCTAAGAGATGAAATAGCCTCCAATCATTGGAAAAGGCAGTGAAAGAAGAGAGTAATACTGATTCCTATCTCGCTTAAGAATCTCAGTCACAAGGACCTGTATTAACAGGTTTTTTCCCATAAACTGCAGTTGCAAACAAAATTAAGGTGGTAGTAAATAAATTAAATAAATAAATACATAAACCAACAACCTGAAATCAGGTGAGGTTTGGATGGTTTCAGGTTCAGGAGTGAAAATTTCACACAGCTCTTTAGTTAACCAGTGCTAAACTGACATGGCAAAGCATACTTTAGAATAGCTGTATTTATGGAACTGTAGTACAATTATTGGAAATACAGTAAAAACAATTATGGTGAGGGGCCACTTTCTATTTCCTTTTATTAAAAAATTTCTGATATTCTTTCATAAAGTATTGTTTGTGAACTCATGGAAGCTGACAAAACAATGCTTCACAAGTTTGTTTTTGTTTAGATTACAGGTACATTGAATTCACAGGCATCTTAAAAAAACAATAGTTTCTGTGAATACGTTTCTATTTTGCTCAAATATACTAAGTAGCAGTAACAGAAAATAATTAGCAAAGACTCTAATCAGTAGCACTGCATTAGTGCCCATCATTAAAAACCTTTTCTCTGGCTCTATTTTTCTGTGTTGCTTTTATGAAGACCTCACTGATGCACTGGAATAGGTGAGAGCTTTATAGCAGGTTTAATTACTGACCTCAATTTCACCACATTACCTGCTCTTTTACATAACCTACCTACATACAAATATGTAAAGGCAACACAAAATTGTTAATTGGCAATGTACTGCCCTTTGTGTTATTACTTGTCTCTGATGCCAGGTTAAAGTTGAGAGTAAATAAAGTTTGAGTAAACACGACTTATTTAAAGTCATTGTTAAAGACGAGTAATATTTTTCAATGTGTACTTTTTATGGTTTGTCAAGTGATTATAAAATGAACTTATTTCTCTGTAGTTCTATCCATCCTCAACAACCCTCAGCATGTCATTGATATAGAACACCACTGTAAGGAGGCCACTACTGGCATGGTATGGCATAACTAATTGCATAGAGAACATTTTACCAGTACATGAGGGTAAAATCCCAAATTTTACAGAAAACACCATATGATATTCCATGATCACACAGAATAGAGAGGATCTTGTTTGTTTTTTTTAAAGTCTCAGAAAAAGTCCATCCCCCGCCCCCATACTGTGAACTACTACAGAATTTATTAACCTTCAAGGGATAAAGGGTTGAGTTGATCCCACTGGAACTGAACTCATGTCTTGAGGGTAGCCAATATTTTAAACCTGATGCTTAGATTGTTAAGAAGTGAATCAAAGAAAATTTGAGCCCCTCTGAACAAAGCTACACAGTAAAAATCTAAGGGATTGCCAGTAAAATGATTAATGATTTACTGGGTCTTCTTCCTTCTTTAGATAATTCAGCAGAAGGTTATGCTGCCAATTTATATTCATGTACTTTTATCCAACCATAACAGGGACAACCACTTTTCAATGCTTTTTAAATAATATTTTACTCAAGGAGGTGGTGCTCATATAACAAATATTGTAATATTAAAAAGAAAGCACTGTGGGATCATACTGTATTGTGAATCTGGTCCAGCTAGTCACAGAAGGTATCAGCAAAGGTAAATGATATGATCAAGATGATAGTTGTGGATTAAGATCACTTATGTAAAGCCTAGAAAACTACAATACTTACATAAACTCAAAACCATGTTTTAACTGCATGTTAACTCATTAAAAACTATACAATTGAGCTGTATAAACCTTGGCTCAGTTGAATACACTCTAGCCTGAAGAAGATAAATTAGGTATTCTAAAATTCTATGAAGGTGTAGTACAAGTTATTTTGTTTTACTTTCTAGTGATACACTGTTTCCTAGGTTTCTTCTGCCAGTTTTAGCACATTTTTACGCTATGGGATCACTGACTGACATGACTAATTTTTTAGACTGCAGAATTTATGCACAGCTTCAGTAGCATGACAATTCATAAGATTCTATAATTCTTGCAGATAATATTTTGATGCCAATATCACTTGCCCCTGAAAATGCCAGGTACATCCATCAGCTGGTGAAACATTTATCCAGTGATCCAGTATACAGCAACTTATAATTGAAACATTTTTATAGCAAATTGGCCATCACAACAACCTGCACAATAGGTAACTGTTACCATCTCCAGTTTATAAATGACAAGCCAAAGGAGCAGAGAAAAGAAGTGACTTGCCTGTGGCCACACAGTGAATCAGTGTTAGAGTCAGGAAGAGAATTCAGACATTCCCGATTCTCACCACGTTCATTCCCCTAGACTAAAGGTGCCAGAAGTAATTAATTTGATATTTCACTGGGATGTGGGGGAGGGTAAGCATTCATAAAGAGCTCTAGGATGTTGGTAAGGAGAAGGAATGGGCAGGATTAAGAAAGCTTGTTAAAGGACAAAGCTCTTTTTAGTTTAGGAATATTAGTTAATAATAGAAGAATGCTTTCTGTTTGAGGTAACAAGCACATCTAGGGCTAATCAACTCCTTGACCTTCAGTCTTGGAGTTTGTAAACTCAGAATACAGTCATTACTTCATAAACAGGCCATACTGTAGAGCTATCTTCTGTAGCAAATATGTTAGTTTATAGGAACTACAGTTACATGTCAAATCATATTAAGGATATCACTATGCATTATCGAATTTATGCAAAAAAAAATTACAATTAACTTACTAGTGAACTTTGTGTATGTAACATACGTTGCATCCGTTCACAAAAAACAAACACCATAATTTAAGTTAATATTTATCTTTTCTTGATAAAATGAGCTCAGGAGACGATCTTATTGCAGGAATAAAATCTTTTCATGAGAAGGTAAGTATTTCAATAAGATAGGAACATTTTGGGTACAAATCATGCAAGCTGATTTGTCTGAGTGAATCTGGGTGTCCATACAATGCCAGGTGTCCACCCATGGTGACCTGCTTGCAAGACTGTGGCCTTAATTTGTTTCTTCATTTGGGAGCCAATACATATTAGCCATAAAGAGTTAAGATGGAGAGAATTAGAAAAAAATAGATGAGGTACACCATTTCAAACTTGAGGACCTATGTTGGTTGCAATTAGGCATCTAAAAATGGGGCCGTTATATGAAATCAAGGTCCTGAACAGATACATATAATATAACCATGTTTGTCTTGCACATTTTTTTCTCCTCTATACTAGATTAAAAACAGCCACCAGAAAACGTAGACTTTCGAGAGCTCTTAAAAATCAAGTCTAATCACATGCCAGCCAGAGTACATCATAGGTCTTTAAAATATTGAAAATACCAAAAAAGATAATGAGTAAACATAATGGGAAGATGAACAACAAGAATAATAAAGACTGCTTGCTGTTTCTAAATGGAAGAGGGAGTTTCCAAGTGACTATTGATCTAATGTTAGTATTCATGCACTTTTTGATATAGCATTATTCAGTATTCTTTTCTTTTTTATATATAAAGTGGATCCTCTGACAATATAACAATATTCAACAAATCTATATTGTTTAATACTGAACTGACGTTTCTAAAATGACTACTTTTAGGCTGGATAGTTCTAGGATTTATAAGTGACTTTGGTAGTACTGTTTATTGTTAAGGTTGCCTGACACTTGTCTTTATAAAGACCCAGTTTTCAGTTACTTATTGTAGAGGTGCGGACACACTCCTGCAGCACCTCCTGCTGGTGACTTCCTGGAATTAGCTCATTCCAGCTCTGGAGTGCCTTCTGCAGGCAAGTAATCCACCTGTCCTCTGTTCCCATGTCCCTCCCGGACCAAGTGCCCCTTTTACTGGGTGTTTCCCCCCCACAGTACCACCACAATTCTGGGTCTCTCCCTTGGAGGGGAACCCCCACCCACTATCCCCACTTTGCCTCAGAATATGGCTATTTCCAGTCACCATCTAGCCCCGACTCCCTGGGGCAGACTGCAGTGTACATGCCATTCATCATTGGGAAAGGTGGGTTTGGATCTGCTGCCTTTGCCTACCCTTGGCTATCCCTCTGTAGCCCCAGTACCTGGCCTGGCCTGGCCTTTATCAAGGCATGCAGCCTGGGGGTTCTCTTGGCTGGCACTCCCCAGATCCTCTAGTCTTTCCCCAACCCTGCTCCACTCTAGTTACCTTTCCCAGCTTTAAGCAGCCAGTCCCTTCTCCCTCAACAAGCAGAGGGAGACTCCCTGTCTTCCCCTGTCTTCTCTGTCTTTATAGGGCCAGCTGAGTCTGTTTGGGGCATGGCCTTAGCTGCAGTCACTTCCCCCAATCAGCCCAGCCTAAAAGCTGCTTTCTCCAGCCACAACCCCCGCCCAGGACTGTTTTAACCCCTCTGGATCAGAGCGAAGTGACTACCCTACACTTACACATTGGCTAACTTTTAACCACTTGGGCTGAATTTTTCCATGCTGGGTGTCTGCCTCAGGCTGACTTTTTTCAGGAAAACTTCAGACCAAGTGGTTCAGCCATATCTGTTATGACAAGGGAAAATACATTATTTTGTCCCTGTTTAAAAAGTGTGGTCACCTATTCTTTGAACATCTCTAGTGCACCATGTTCCGGAACAGGGACTTGAAATTTGTTAGCAGGGTATCAAGTATCAGAGGGGGTAGCCGTGTTAGTCTGGATCTGCAAAAGCAGCAAAGAGTCCTGTGTTAGCAGGGTAGTTTTTGTATTAGGGAACATGTCTTCTCCTATCCACATGAAAATATGACCAAATGTGGCCATTGAAAAACTGCAGTTTGAACATGCTCAGTAGGACTTCTTTCATTAACTGCTAAAATCTCTGAAGATTATTACCTCACAGAGCATGCTTGAGCTTTCACAGGGGCTAGTGTTGACCAAAATGAACATGCCCCAACATAGGACTCTGGAGGTTCAATAGGACATTCCCTGTAATGACTAGTCCAGGCTGCTGTGGGCCAGGGTGGGATCAAACACTTTGAATGTGGAGGAGGCAAAAGCCAGACCAGAGGGAAGGGAATGAGTCTATTGTGTCAAGGAGTCTGGTGAGCCTGCAGCTAGAGGAGAGAGTTGGAAGGGAGAGAGACTGGGAAAGGCTGGACAAGGAGTCAAGGGCTGGGAGCTGGGAGAAAGTCAGGATGGGACTGAAGGAGGCTAGGGTCCTATGAAAAAAAATATTATGTGATCATGTAATTAAAGGCTATTATAATGCATAAGCACAAAGGGGCCAAATTAAGATTGAACAGGCAACCTTAAATCTGTCATACTCTAACTTTGCAGCCCTAATGATAACCTTTTAACATATATTTTAAATATACTCTGTGTGTGTGTGTGTGTGTGTGTGTGTGTGTGTGTGTGTGTGTGTGTGTGTGTGTGTGTATCTCAAGATCATAACACTCATCACTCATGTTTCACCCAACGTAGTATATTGGACAAGGGCAAAAGAAAAGTACAGTTTTTACCCTTTGTGGTAAATGCACACATAGACTTACACAAGCAAAGGCACATTTACATGTCTTTTTGCCCATGTTGGCACAAAACACACAAGCACATCCATTACTTTGTTCATACAAGCAAAAATATTTGTGTGTTTAAGTGCCTTCCAGGATCAGGGCCCTTTTTGCAAACAAAACTGTTGGTGTCCAAGCTTCAAAAACTGAGTTCAGCTGATCATAACTTTGCTTCCATGTGCAATATTTTTTATAAGGCAGATAAGTTTTAAAATAAACTTAATATCTCCAAACAGGAGGTTTCAAGGTCATAGGAATTCATGGGTAGTTTGCTGTTCAGGCCACTCACTATCCACCAAGTCAACCATCAAGACTTTTTCATAATCAAAGAACTGCTGTGTAAATGCAGTAGCCTATTGTGTAATTCAAGAAATGCTGAGAACTACATCAGAGAGTAAGGAGGTCATTGTTGCCAGTGGGCAACAATAGGTAGTTATGAAATACCCATAGTGAGAAGTTACCATACTTGTCAACTGATCTTTACTGACAGCTGAGTCTCAAATTTTATAAAAACCCATCTGGGGATATCAGTGGGTAGTTAATGGAAACATAATTATAATAAATACTATTGCTTAACTCTGCAGTGCAAGTAACACCACATGGTGTATATCACAAGATTACTTACCCCATGACTGTGCATCTCATGCAAGATCTACCTTTGAAAATAAAAGACTATAACATTTTTCTAAACCAATTTATGAATGTATTTTATATATTAATTTATGAGTGTCCCTTCATACTGTATAAACTAAATGTATGGGGGAAAATGTCATACACAGCTATGCAGAGAAAGAGTTCTCAGATTCGCTAAGGGACATACTAAATTGTAGAATCCTATACATACAGTGTAATCTGGCCATTTGCAGACCATAAACCTCTTTCACTATATATATGCTACATTGTTTCGATAGGATCTACAACAGTGTTATTTATGAAAATCAATTTAAAATACATTGATTTAGTTCTCCTACTTCTCTCCTGAATCTAGTAAACTTCAAGTTGGACACTAGGTCTGCATATAAAAGTTATTTAATTTGTATCTTTCTGCCTGTTTTATCACTGTATACATTTCAATATAGGAAATGGAGCTCAATGACATCCAGACTATTACTATTCATCTAAATAAAAATGTAAAAACTTAGAGACTGATAACTAACAAACCATGCTCTATTACTATTTCAGGATCATCATATTTTAATCAACCATGGACTATTCTATGAAATACCAAATCAAACAATTAGTTACACAAATGTTTACTTGTCATGTCCCCTTCCGTGTCCAATATGCTGTTGTAAATAGCATATGTTTTTACTTAAACCTATTGTTGAGTTCTACAGATATAACACAGATTTGTATTCATGCAAAATGTGGGGAATGGTTTTATGAAAGCTAGAAAGTTTCATCTTCTGAAGACTTATTCAAAAAGGCTGGAGAAAAATAGGAACCCTTACTCAATCAAATAGTCCCACTGATCATGTGGAATCAAGCAACTAACCTTTGTTTTTCGTTTTTGTATTTTTATATGTGGGAAAACCACTCTTTCAGCAGCCATAATAATTTTCATTTTAGAAAATAATAAAACAGGAAGTGAGAGATTCATATTCATAAAATATATTTTCACAATATACTGTAAAATGGTTAAAGGAAGAAAGACCTGAAAACAACTAGTCCCACAGACATCAAAAGTTGTTAGGTTGTCCATGTGACGACTTGTGAGAGTAGCTGGATGGAATAGCTGGAGTCACTGGGTGGAATGCAGACAAGGATAAGGAGGTTAATTATAATTAAGGAGTCTGATGATTACGTCAAATAACCAAAATGAAGGAATGCTAACTATAATTGCCTTATTTTTTACTTAAGCTAAATAATACAACAATGTTCAATGTAGCAAAGAACAAACAGGAAGCACAGAAGAGAAGTACCATATATTCCACATATCAAGATGAAGATTATGCTCGTTATTATAACAACTCTATCCAGAATTTTGCAATATTAATTTTATTCATCTTATGTAAGCCTTCTGGAAGTTGTCATTAGCTGTAGCTAGGGCTGGGTTCAGTACTGTCTAGGATCCCTTTTAAAATAAATAAAAAGACTGACTCAAGGCCCTACCTCAAACTGTATCCACTTCCAAATTTTAGGAAATAAACATTTTAGCCTCTGTGGTGACTTTTACAGATGTTTCTTCCCCCTTCCCAAGCAATCAGGAGTCCTGGGAGCTGTAAAACCACAAATAACTTTTTGGGGAGTGGGAGGAACATGGTGCCCATATTAAAAAAACATAATTGGAAAAACTCAAACAGAGTCTGAGGGGTCAGTTCTAATTATTAATTGCCAGATTGTTGAGGTCCAAAACTCTTATTCCCCAAACAATATTCACACACCTATAACCTCATTCACAAAATCAATAGGACTCAGTAGAAGCAAAGTAAAGCTATTCTCACCTTGTCTGCTTCAGGCCCACATCATCTGGTCCACTGCTACCCAAGAACCAGCTATAAGTAAGGTACAGCATCTCAGAGCATCAGACCCAGAGCTAAGCAACATCCCAGGGTAAAGACCCAAGTCTCTCAGACAAAGCCCATCCAGATTCTTTACTGAATGTGGGCTCACCTCCCAATGATAGCCCATTACATGTCAGCCCAGGGTGACCCACTTTCTGCAGGCTATACCTTTCACACTCTCCACTCCTTTTATAAATACTTTTATATGAACTATAATTTTTACAAAAAAGAACACAAACTTCAGTCACAAACATAAAACACTGAATGGAAACGCACTGGGGCAAAGTCATAATTTATAATTTATGTAAATAAGGACTACCAGAGAGAAGTTTTTTTTCCCCTCTTACTCATATAAAGAGAGCAGTATTTTTTCCTTTAAATTGTCTAGCTCTGGGGTGATGCACTTATATATTGTAAATTATTATATGCTATCTAGCATTGTGCTTAATGAAGAGGCATGTTATATAGTTAAAGAACAATTTTAGATGACAGGAGAAATGGTTTCAGTTCCCAGCTCTACCACAGTTTCCCTGTGTGTCATTAGGTCAATCACTTGACTCCTCTATGCCTCAGTTTGTAAAGATGGAGATAACCAGGGCCAACCCACAACATTTTGGCACCTGAGGAGGGGAGCTTAAATAATGCCCCTATTCCCCCTCACTTGGGCCAAAACTTTGAAAGGTCTCAGTTCTGCTTTCTTCCTGTTATACTCCTTTCATGGTACTGCTCTGCTACCTACCCCAATAAAGGAGAACAACTTAAAATGCCTTGTTCAAAAATTTTGAGTAACACTTAACTTTCAAATGCCTGAACAGCAAATGTAACTTTTCTTGTCTGCATAGTAAAAATTGGCATTTTTATTTGTTTGAATAATCAAAGTGGTGCTTTCCGTGCCTTCTTGGTTGCAAAGATTTGAACTGCTTCATGAAGGTCCACAGGCTGGGCCAGCTGGTGTTCTATTGAGATGGTTGCAAGGCCGACCGGCCTCTCCTGTGTCATTGTGGAGGGTAGAGGTGTTTTTATTAAATTTAGCTTGGAGAAGCTAGCAACTGTTACAGGAAGTGTTAGAAGTATGCGCAGAGCAACAAAAGCATTTGGAAAGAGGGTGGTCATCTTATTTGTGCACATATATTCCAGAACAGGCTTTAGAGTTGATCCTGCTGAAATGGCTTCTCCACTTTGTCAACATTGGGGATTTCACACCAGTAATGTGTTGGATGGAAATGTCTATTTTCATTGTCTTAGGGGAACGAATTTTTTCACTTGCTGTGGCCCATACAGTACAATGAAGTCCCTCAGGCTACTGCTCAAGTGAGTCCACAGTCCTGGATGATCTAAACTTAAGGAACTAAACTCAGCAGCAGCTGTTTCTTGTGACTCCACCACATTCTTCTCTGATCTACACTTTTCTTAAGGAATGTGCATGGTTATATCCATTTGAGATGGAGATATGGATGCTGCAGTAGCTGCCAGGTCACCTGCACTCTAACTGGAAGATCAGGCATCTCCTCACCACTCCCATCCTGGCTGGGGCAGGAAGGCTCACCGTGAACATTTGTGTCTATGTTTCTCAGGAGAGCTCCTTCCTGCATAGATAAAAAAGCTGACTTTGCTTTCTTTCTTTCTCTGAATGTGTTTTCTTCTTTCACTCATGAGTGCTGTTCTGTGCCAGCTATAGTGGCTTTCAACACTCTGTTAAAGGGGACAAATAAGCAGGCTGGTAGCAGGGCCTTAGTGAGGGAAGATATCAGCATCTAAAGGGCCTAACTGGCTCCTACTACTTCAGTTGACTGCCTGTTCTCCTCAAGTGGGTTCAAGGAAGCAGCAGGAAACAGGAACCTCTCTGAGAAGCTGCTGTTAATCAGTCCAGGCTCATGGGGTGCTAGACAGGTACATAAAAGGCTCCTCCTCCTCTCTCTCTCTCTCTGCAGCTCCTGCTGCTTTCTGTTATTCCCTCTCACCTTTTCTCCTGCCTGTTATGTTTCTTGTGCCCTCCTTCCTACAGCACTCCAGCATCTCTGTGCATCCAGAGTAGAGAGAATACATATGCACCAGGAGCAGACACAATTTTCTACACTCTGGGTCCTAGTTGGGCACCCCCACAGTCTGGCACCTGAGGTGGCTACCTCAGTTTGCCTCATGGTAAGGCCAGCCCTGGGGATAACAGACCCTATCTGACAGGAATGGTGAGAGGTTAAATTCATTAATGCTTGTAATCTGACATAATCTGACATTCCTAGATGGAAGGTGCAGTAGAAATGCAAAGTATTTATTATTAAAGATATTGTGTCATGAAAAAATCATCAAGTGTTGTTTCAAGTACAAGTGAGAGAACTGTAACACAAAGCTGAGCAGTTCTGGCATCTGTACCTTGAACAACATAATACACTTATCTTGAAAAAAAAGATACTCTAGCAGCAGGTATTCATTTAGTATGCATTTATTTTCTTTCCTGCAGAGTTAATACTTACAGTTTTGTTTATTTAGATTACATTATATTAGCTAGTCTCTGTCCTAGAATTTCAAGGGAATGCATAGAGATGTAGCAGTGATCATTCCGAATTTCTATTCATGTATTTGTCCATTAATATTGTGGGTACTGTTATGAGCTGGGTTAAACCTCATTGAAACTCATGGGTGTGAGCACACCCTTCATTTCAGATGTCTGTAAAAGACAATTATGGGACCACACCTAAAAGAAGGCACACTGGCATCTGCTCAGAAACTAACAACATAGAGACAGAGGGTTTGACTTTATATTTTGGGGGTGTGGTAGAGGAGGAATGAAAAACAAGTTGGAGTGCAGACAAGAAATAGAGACTCGGGGCAGAGAAAGAAAGCGAAGGAGCAGCCTAGAAGCAAGATAAGGCTCTGGGAGAAGCCTAAAGAGAAGTTCTGGGTCAGTTTGCTGGCTGAAAGAAGCTTGAACCTGTAACTAAGAAACTACTCCTTTTGGTTTTGGTTCTGCCTGCATTTACAGAAGCAGGGCTTTGTATATAGGTTATAAACAAACAAATAGCATCAAATAATCAGATCCATCATCAATTTCTACTCCCAGCTGGAACAACCCACAAGGCCCCAAAAACTTTGACTTTCAGGTTGAAAAAGGATAAGAGTATACTGACGGTCATTGTATTTCAGATACTTTGGGGGGTTATTGATATTAAAGGTGAGATGGTATTTGGCCCATGTGTGCACATGCAAGAGTGAAGAGAGCACAAGGATTCTTCCTGCTCGCTTTGCCTAGTCTATCCCTTCACAACTGCAGTCCCTTCTTTCTTTGGTGACAAAAAATTGCTCTATATGGCAAAAGACACCCTATAAAGAACGAGAAGTGGCAGGAGAAGGTGGAACTATAGCCAAGACCTAGCGATGGATCAGAACCCACAGATACCTGTACATGAAGGAGGGAATATGCTGCATGTTCCTAATGGATGTAAATGCCTAGGGAATTCCTAAGGCAGAGCCCCTTCTAGAGATTTTTATGGGATGCACACCATACAGGCCATTGCTTTCAAGACTCAGTCAATCTGTCTCTTAATGTTACATGTATTTGTAACCTACTAAACAAGGGAATTAAAGCTGATGGCAACAGTGAATCAGTATGCCTGGTATAGAGGGAAAGGTGGACCTCCTACTGGCCCTGGGAATCTTTTCCCCAAAGATGCAGGGGATAGAATGATGTTGTTCTGATGAGGCAAAAGTAGTAGGAACTGGCTTTGGAGTAAGTGAGGGTGATATTAGAGAAGTAGTGAAGGACTGCTTCTGCAAGAAGTGAAGGCATGCCTCCTGCCTCCCAGTAGTGCAGGCCACTGCTGGTTCTTCCAGGTGGGGCTTTTAAAGGCCTACCACTGGGGAGGAACTTTTGCAGACCAATCATTGGTGAAGGGCCGGCACCATGGACAAGCAGTGGATGGGCAAGGAAAGAGACAGGCTGCCATATCCCAGTGTCCCTTGAGCAGTACTTAATGGACAGGGGCGTGAAGGGAGAGAGAGAGAGGAGGCATTTGGATATACAATGATATGTATAGTTTTCAAAGAAAAAACTCTTCTGATATACCAGACTACTTGGTCAGCAGCAGGAACATTAATCTCCTTAGCAGTCAATCAGGATTTTCAAAGGTTAGGAGAGAGCTGCCTGAAACATGATTAAGAAGCAATGATTTGTAACGTATCAATTCCTGATGGACTCCTGATATTTCCCTTTTTACAGTTCTTCCTAGGAAGGTTTTTTAAAAAAACTACTACATTTAATTCTTGAAACAGTCTTGCACACTAAGAATCTCTAAAAGATGCTATCAGTAAAATGTATTGATCTGGTATAAAGTCAGGTTGACCTTTGCAGGTTTGTATAGGCTTCTGAAAGGTTGCCTTTGTTTATAGTCTTATTCTGTTTTTAGTTTTCCTGAAAAAGCAACATGCTTGTAAATGGCTCTGGCAAACATGAGCTAACCCCCATTTTCTGGTCTTAATACGAACTATATTAGAGCTTCATGTTAGTATCATCTTCAGTTTCAGTCTTCTTATCTATGAAGGTGATTATATTTGATCACAATATCTAAGTCTCCAATTTTGCACTCTTAAGCATGTGGATAATGTTACGCAATGGGACTGCTCACATGCACAAGTGTTTGGGAATCAGAGTTTATATCTATAGGTTCCATGAAAATCAGGTTTAAAAAAAGTAGCAGAGCTTAGATCTTGCAACACCTGTAACATTAGAGATGACATGTTTGCATTATAATTTACCACCATTGTCTGTGTTAATTTATTACAGATATGTTTGCATGTGTTTAGAAGAGTTGAGGAATTAAAACAATTTGATGAGTTTCTCAAAAACTTTTACAAATTTTCCACACCAATATAACACATATTTCTCATGTTTCTGCCAATTTAAAGCCCTACTGTGCAAACTACATATACAAAACTTTACTCACATATGTAGTTCAACTGTTTTTAATGGAACTATTTGTCTCAGTAAATTCATGCACATGTGTAAGTTTTTATAGGATAAAGATATATATGTGCCTAAAGATGCAGTTTGGGGCCTACTGGGATTTTGAAAAGTGCCTGGTACCTAACTCTGATTGAAATAATTGAATATCTTTTTGGTGACAATTCTTGCTTAATTTGACAGAGTTTCTTGCCTATAAATTAAAAAAAATAAAGGAATCCCAGAATTTCCCCAAATTACTAGCATTTAAGCATGATTTCCAGTGTTAATACAAATAAAAATGTATTTTTTCTGTTAAGAGGCATATGGCCCAATTCAAAGTCCACTGAAGTCAATGACAGGACTCCTGTTACTTCAATGGGTATTAAATTGGGCATGTAGGAAGTATTTGATCCCTATTTATTAGGTTTACTTTTCTAATTTACCTCCAAGTCATTATTTTACAAAATGTACAGTTGTCTGGAATAAACATAGGGATTCTGAAGGTTTATAATGGGTTCCTGGTAGTTGCTGCTATTTTAATGAATCAAGTGAATGACACTAAGTGATGCATTAACATACTAATGGCCAGCAGGAATATTGCTCACATGATATATTAACAATGTACTGGCCAGCAGGAATAGCTGTCCAATGATAAGAATACAACATTTGGCAACATCCCATGTTGAAGCTTCAAGCACTGCAATGTTAATTGTAGTGCTCCTCTCAGATTATTATGACTTTGAGGTTGCATGCATGCTTTCTAAGCAGGATGTATTTCATACTTGTCAAGAGGCATGTCAGATGATTGTTTGAAATTTGATTTATCTTGGACACCCAAGGGCAGACTTAATGGTCCTCAGAAACAAAGTCTCCAGAAACTGTATTACATCCAACAAAGCACAAACAAAAAGCCTCCTGACAAGTGATAAGAGATCTGATAAGAAATTCTGAGTTTTGAGACCCTCTATATCTGGCTTTTGATGGCTGGATAATTTTCTGCTAGTAAAGCTGTTGTTGAATCATAATAACAGCACTCCATGAAACACAAGTCATTTAAAACAGCTATTATAATATCAGAGTATCGCAATTTTCAGGAAAAGTTGATGTGCCATTAGGTTTAAATCAAGAGCCCAGCACCCATCCCAAGGAACCTGTCTGGATGTTGGGCAGATGCAAAACAGTGGATGTTGTGAAAAAGCTGCAGAGTTTTTTCCATGGAAGTGGCTATCCCTTCTGCCGTGAAGTAACCTGCCACAAGAGTTCAACAGGATCCTTCTGCTGGGTATTTGCTTGAGGAAATCATAAATGGTTTGTACTATAAATGAGAAAAGGGTAAAAATGAAAGAGGATCCTTAACTACCTGAACACAGGTTCTTTCAGCTGGATTATAACCAAATTTCCTCACCTGACTAGTGGATAATGAGAACTCCAGCCCAGGGCCCCTGAAAGAAATCAGATATTTGTCCAAACCTTAAAAAAATGGCCTGCCCAGTTGAGAATTTCTTCTTCTCTAGTCCCTCAGTTCTTGCTGATGCCTTACAGGCTGTCATAAACAGATAGCTAAGGGTTAACGTCTCTTTCACCTGGAAAGGAATAATCTGAACCACCTGACCAGAGGACCAATCAGGAAACAGGATTTTTTTCAACTCTGGGTGGAGGGAATTGTGTGTCTGAGTTCTTTATCTTCTGCCTGAATCTCTCTCAGCTAGAGAAGGATTTTTTCTATTTCCTGCTTTCTAATCTTCTGTTTCCAAGTTGTGAGTACAAAGTAGGTTTTTCTTTTGTATTTACATGTTTATAGTTGCTGGAGTGCTTTGAATTGTATTCTTTTTGAATAAGGCTGTTTATTCAATATTCTTTTAAGCAATTGACCCTGTATTTGTCACCTTAATACAGAGAGACCATTGCTATGTATTTTTCTTTCTTTTTATACAAAGCTTTCTTTTTAAGACCTGTTGGAGTTTTTCTTTAGTGGGGAACTTCAGGGAATTGGGTCTGCAGCTCACCAGGGAATTGGTGGGAGGAAGAAATCAGGGGGAGGTCTGTGTGTGTTGGATTTACTAGTCTGACTTTGGAGTCCCTCTGGGTGAAGAGGAAAGTGCTTTTGTTTCCAGGACTGGAATTACAGAGGGTGAACTCCCTCTGCTTAGATTCACGGAGGTTGCTTCTGTGTATCTCTCCAGGAGCACCTGGAGGGGGGAAGGGAAAAGATTTATTTCCCTTGGTTGTGAGAGTCAAGGGTTTGGGTCTTGGGGTCCCCAGGGAAGGGTTTCAGGGGGACCAGAGTGCCCCAAAACACTCTAATTTTTTGGGTGGTGGCAGCAGTACCAGGTCCAAGCTGGTAACTAAGCTTGGAGGTTTTCATGCTAACCCCCATATTTTGGACGCTAAGGTCCAAATCTGGGACCAGGTTATATGACACAGGCTCTTTCTGGATTTTGTCCTGGAGAGTCCAATCAGCAGCTATCATCTTCTCAAGGTCTCTCTCTCTGGTGTGAGGGAAAGAAAAGTTCATATAGCAGGATCTCTTTTCCATTACCCCTCACTGTCCAGGCCATAGTAGTGAGAAACCCTGTGGACCTAAACATCTTGGTACAAATGCAAGTAAAATGTGCACCACTGCAAGTGGAAAACTGTTATAGGATCCATCTAGAGCTAGTTGAAACTTTGAAAGTTTCAAAAAACATTCAATTAAAATTTTGAAGTTTCAAAATTTGAAAAAAGGGAAAATTTCAATGACTTTTTTAAAAAAAAACCCTCTTTTCAAATATTAAATTGGTCATTTTATTTTTTTTGAAATTTCAAATTATGAGGGAATATTTTAAAAGCTACCCCACATCTTTTCAACCAGCTCTAATTATGACTTATGTGCAAAGATGAGTTACTGATAAAATGTTAATGAGAACTTTTGATACCTTGTCTCCAGCGGGGTCAGGAGTTTACTCGTGGTTAAAGTTCTATGAGAAATTTGCTATACCAAGTGGAAGCTATTACTTATGTCCTATAAGAAACTAGGAGACTGGACAGGAAAAAAAAAAAGGAGATTCTAATTCAGATATGACTTTTAATATTGAGAAAATGATACAGATGACCACTGGAGATGGGAATAGCAGAAAATAGCTGGGAGGTAACTGGCTGAAGCATAGGAGGAGAGTAGAGAGGAATGATGGTCTTTATGAATAAGATGACACAGGGGATGGATATCTGAGCTGGCATAAAATGAACCTTCAGACCTTAATTGCACTGGTTCACAATGACATTCCATTAAAATGCCTAAGTACCTCTTCTGATTTATACATGTAAATTAACCCATGCAAAAGTGAGACACAGAATCCTGAGCATGAAAAAGTGCTTCATTGCAAAATTGCAAGCCCCATTTGGATTCTAAAAAGCATATGATCCTGATCTCTGTTACACCAGTTTTACATGTGAGTAGCACTACCAACTTCCATGGGATTACTCCTAAATTATCCCAGAATCAAGACTTTATCTGTTTGTACCAAATTAAAAGTACCCTAGTGAATACGGACCATGATACACACTTTATGCTTTCAAAGCAAATTAATATTCAAATTTTCTCCTGTTGAAACACTGCTAAGATTTAACTATTTGAAATGAGACCACTGTAGGAAAGCAAGATGGTAAGCACGGCATTACTAGGTTAAATTAAATAGTATACTGCTATCACCATGTCATAAACAGATAGCTAAGGGTTAATGTCTCTTTCACCTGAAAAAAAAGTAACCTGAAGCACCTGACCAGAGGACAAATCAGGAAACAGGATTTTTTCAACTCTGGGTGGAGGGAAGTTTGTGTGTGAGTTTTTTGTTCTTTGTCTTCTGTCTGCCTGTATGCTCTCTCAGCTATGAGGGGATTTCTATTTCCTGCTTTCTAATCTTCTGTTTCCCAGTTGTAAGTACCAAAGATCAGATAGG
Organism: Gopherus evgoodei; assembly: GCF_007399415.2. Lineage (NCBI taxonomy): Eukaryota > Metazoa > Chordata > Testudines > Testudinidae > Gopherus > Gopherus evgoodei. The sequence continues at coordinate 28,300,096 of NC_044333.1, forward strand.
GATTTATATGTTCTTTTGTATTTACATGTCTATAGTTGCTGGAGTGCTTTGAATTGTATTCTTTTTGAATAAGGCTGTTTATTCAATATTCTTTTAAGCAAATGACCCTGTATTTGTCACCTTAATACAGAGAGACCATTTTTGTGTATTTTTCTTTCTTTTTATATAAAGCTTTCTTTTAAGACCTGTTGGAGTTTTTCTTTGGTGGGGAACTCCAGGGAATTGAGTCTGCAGCTCACCAGGGAATTGGTGGGGGGAAGAAGTCAGGGGGAGATCTGTGTGTGTTAGATTTACTGGCCTGACTTTGCATTCCCTCTGGGTGAAGAGGGAAGTGCTTTTGTTTGCAGGACTGGAATTAGAGAGGGTGGACTCCCTCTGCTTAGATTCACGGAGGTTGCTTCTGTGTATCTCTCCAGGAGCACCTGGAGGGGGGAAGGGAAAAGATTTATTTCCCTTTGTTGTGAGACTCAAGGGATTTGGGTCTTGGGGTCCCCAGGGAAGGTTTTTGGGGGGACCAGAGTGCCCCAAAACACTCTAATATTTTGGGTGGTGGCAGCAGTACCAGGTCCAAGCTGGTAACTAAGCTTGGAGGTTTCCATGCTAACCCCCATATTTTGGACGCTAAGGTCCAAATCTGGGACTAGGTTTTGACACACCACCTATTGGTTATCCATTTAGGTGTCAAAACTAAATCATTTACAAAATAGAACTAGAGAAACAGAAGGAGACAAGCTAATTAGAAAAAAAACTAACAAACACAACAGGGAAGAATTAATAAGAAACACTGAGTTAGAAATCTCAAATTCAAAGTCATTAATTGGGAACAATTTAAAAGTCCATTTAAGCACATCCAGGGGAATGAGAAACAAATGTGTACAGCACTTCGTGCTAATCATTAGAAAGATTACTTCACAGGAGCTGAAACATCTAAGAGAGAAATGGGTCTTTATTTCTGATGATATAAGTAAACTAATTTCTGACAATCCATTTCTAGCAAGGTAATTAGCTTTATTTACTAAGGTTTGTCTATTAACCTTATCTGGCATTCAAAAGATGTGCTGTATCAATAAATACACAAGAAGAATGTACTATCCAACTGACCTGCATTAATAAGGGCTGATCCTGGAGTGCTTACAGAAGATGGGACTGGGGTGCTGCAGGCATGAAGTGGGAGGGCACAAAAGAGTCTCTTTCTCCCTAGAGCTCCCTCTCAAGGAGCAACTATAATGCTGCAGCCAGCACTCTGTAGGCCAAAGTAAGGAGATTGTTAGCACTGCAGAGTTAACTGAGCATCTCAGAGAGGATGTGTCTGCAGGACGCATAGTAGGCAAATGTCAAGAGGCCCGTTTTGGGGTGAAAGTAAGATACAACTTTTCTAAAGATGTAGATAAGACTGTAAAACACTTTACAGAAATAATACCTGCTCCTGCAATAACTGGGCACACTATGCCTCCTTTCTGAGGTCTTTACAAAGTAGGCCCTTCTTAGCTGAATCCATGTCATTCACACAGGCAAATTCACAGATTATAAAGCCAGAAAAGACCATACAATTATCCAGCCTGGTCTCCTACATAAAAACAGGACTTTCAGATCACAGGACTTTCCTGAATTAAATTCCTGTTTCAGCTAGAGCATTTTTTAAAAAACCCATAGAATCTTGATATAAAAATTGCTGCCGAGGGAGAATTTACCATAAACCTTTGTTAAATGTCCCAATGGTGACTTACCCACACTATTACAAAATTGTACCTTATTTCCAGCCTGAGTTTCCAACTATTGAACCTAATTGTACCTTTGTATGCTAGATTGAAGAGACCATTATTAAATACATTTTCACCATGTAGGTATTTACAGACTGTAATCATGTCACCCCTTAACCCTCTCGTTGTTAAAATAAATAGATTGAGTTCCTTAATCTATTCTCTGACCCCTCTCCAATTTATTAACATCTTTTTTGAACTCTGGACACAGTGTAGTGGTCATACCAGTGCCAAATACTGAGATAATATAACTTCCCTATTCCTATTTGAGAGAGCCCTGTTTATACATCCAAGAACTGCATTAGCCCTTTTGACCACAATGTCACACTAAGCATCCAGTTGGTTATCCACCATGATCTCCCAACTCTTTTTCAGAGTCACTGCTTCCCAGGATAGATTTCTCCATCCTGTAAGTAGGGCCTGCATTCTTTGCTCCTGGATTTATAACTTCATATTTGGCCACATTAAAACCTATATTTTTTGCTTGCACTCAATTTACCAAGTGATCCAGATTGTTTTGTATCAGTGCCCTGTCCTCTCCATTATTTACCACTCCCCCAATCCTTGTGTCATCTGCAAACTTTATTAGTAATAATTTTATGTTTTCTTCCAGGTCACTGATATCAATGTTAAATAGCAAATGGACAATTCACTTTAAAGTCAATGGCAGTTTTGCCTGAGTAAGAAGTACAATGTCCATTACAGATAAATCACGAGTAGCTTGTGTGTGGGGTTTTAAAAACTGAAGTTGCTTTCTGCTAGTGTAATTTTGTGGTATATACACTGAGAGGCATGGGGTATTTTGTGAAAACTCCAGGGCTCGGTTTAAAATGAGGTTTTCTAACATATAAAATCCAGAATTGCATTAACAGAAAAATTAACTTGCTTTCTAGTGTTACTGAGCTATTACTTTCAGCAAACCCAATGCAAAAATATTCACAAATACTTTAAAATTGAAGGATACCCAACTCATGCTCTGCCAAAACTAAGTTATATTAAAGCCTTAAATCTGGAAATAATGGTATTTTCTGGTTATTACTCTTTGGTTTTGGTTAGCACTTATATAGCAGTTTATCTCCAAAGTATTGTACAAATAGTAACTAATTAATCCTTAGAATATCCATGTGAGGAAGGTAAGTAGGCATTATTGTCCCAGTTTCATGGATGGGGAAAACAAGGTAAGGAAATTAAAGTCCTGAATTTAACTATGTTACTTAGGTGAGTAATGCCCTAATGAAGCATGGCACTTAAGCATGTGCCTAACTTTAAACCTGTGGATAGTCCCATCAGTTCCATTTCAGCTAATGGGACGACTAATTGCTTGAACATGTGCTTAAACATCTTCCTGAACCAGGGAACTGAACACAATACATAATGGATAACAAATAGCGAACCGCTAACTACCCTGTCAAAGTGCTCATGCCCAACCCAAAGAATGAAATATGTTTTTGATAGATGGTCAGATTTGGACGCTTTTAGAATGAACAGTTCCTAACTGCACTGAAGTAACTGGTATCATTTGTGAAGTAAGGTGCTACTCAGTGTGAGAAAAGGGGAGAATCTGGCCCATAGAACTCAAACAATATTTTAAAACCAAGGACCAGATTGGAAACTTTTCTCACACTGACCAAGTACTCATATAAATTGCCCCACTGCAGGAAGTGGGATCAGTCATATAACACACTGCTCACCAAGTAACAGATTCACAATCTGACCCAAACAAATTAATAATCCCTGATCAGTCAAACCAAATCCTGAACTGAAAACAGGACTGAATTTGTAATATCTGCCTATCACTCTGAATTGTTCACCCAGTTCTCCACTTGAAGCAAACCTTCTTTGTGTGTAACTGAAATGCTCTCTAATTATTTATGACTGACCAATTATTTAAGTGTTAAATTAATACTGTATATATACTCAATTTGCTCCCATTTTGTGCCACTAAAGTATTCTCATTTCATGTACTGCAGTTCTCCATATCCCCTCAGTGATGCCAAGTAAATTAACATCAAGGTTTCTGCCTGCAAATTTGCTAAAAGAGACATGTCTTTTTAGCTATCTTTTAAATCTGCACTGACATTTTAATGGGTTATAATTATTATAATGAGAAATCCATTATAAAGACAGGATTGAGGTCATATTAAGAAAACATTTTCTCTCTTTGTTATCACATGCAATGAAGTCCATTGATCTTTTAAAACAGATTTAGATTTTAAAGAAACAAAATAAAAATAAATATAAAAATGTTCATTCAAGTGCAGGAAAGTAAATCTAGCATGGAAACATTTTTGTTTATATAGATCTAAGACAAAGCATTTTACATGTGTATATATAGTCATTTTGAACAACACCAAATACAATTCTCTGGGTGTACAGTCCTTAGCAACACAGTGGAGAATCAATGAATTCCCCCTTTAATCTATCCTGTATTCAACCATACAGTTCTGTCAACCATATAACATTTCCTTTGTAGTACTGACCTATAAAAAACATTTATTTTGAGATAGCATAGTTCTAACCCAGAATTACCAGAACAAACTTTAGTTTCATATAATCTATATCTATCTTTTTATACCATACACACAGTTTATTTACTTTAGAAACTTGAATGGAAAATGTAACTGTACACAAAACCATTAGTATTCTGCTGGGAGGATTTGTGTTTTGTGTTGGTGGCAGCTCACATTAAATTCAAGGTCTTAATACTCCTTTGAGGCTTCTGAAGCCCCATAGCAACTCTTGAAAAGACTTTTATTTCTTTAGCATATGTAAATTGGACAGGGTGAAGTCAATGTGATTTAAGGCTAACATCTCTTCAAGAACTCAGATGAGACAAAGGTTTTATTAAATGAAATGGTAGAGGAAATTGAAGTTCCAATATTTCGATGTTAATGTGATCACGAAGATGGAAAATAATATTTAGTGAAATTAAAAGTGCAGGCTTAAAATTTACATCACTCTTAATCTATATCTGTTCTTTTCATTTTATTTATCTGACATGCCCCACTTCTTCCACGGGATATAGGGATATTAGTGAAACTGCATTGGGGTCACACAGTGATTTAAGCAACATCCTTTTTGCTATGTTAATCAGGCAAAGATGATAGTAAATTTTAAAAGACTCAAAAGTTTTTTCTCTCTCTCTCTCTAACACACCCACTGCTTTGCAAATGTTTTCCTTATCATTTAGTACAATATAATCATGGTCTTAGGCTGTTATTTTAGATTACTTAAAAGAGGAAAATTATTTGTCTTCATATAGCGTTTGTCTGGAAAATATAGGGCCTGGTTGTAAATTATATTCATTTTAAAAAGTGAGTACATTTGGCATTCACTGAGAATTTAAAATGGTCTTACAATAGGGAATGAGACTCCAGTGTTTGTCGGTGCTTGATCTATGATCTGCATCAAATAATTAGTATCACAAAATTCTTTTACCCTATACAGTTTATCAGAAATTCTAAACTAATTGCCTGCAGTTCATTATTGCACTCTTTGCTCAAGCATTGAAAGTGCTTCCTTCCCTCCCCTCTCCCATCTGAAAAAGTGTGAAGGAAGAGAAGACAGTAAAGGATAAATGTATGTAAAACTTGTTGACTGATGCCTGCTTAAAATAAATAATTATGATGGTAAGAGAGAACACAAGGAAAACAACTACTGCAAATGTCAGAAAAGGAGATATTATTTTTTCAGCTGCAGAAAATAGACTCATGAGTTTTTCCACCCTTGTATTAGTATTTTTGTGAATTGAATCAAAGAGGATCAAGAGTATTATTCTGTGTCTTGAGAAGGAAGGCCACTTTTCTAGAAAGATACTCCAACATCATACATGCAGCAATTTTGTGCACACATATTCTAAAATGCATAGGTTGTTTTTGATCTATTTTATCACACAAACACATGTCAAGTAGTGAGATGCCAAATTACTAATCTCAGCACAAAAATCTTATGGCTGCAAAATTGAATCTGCCATTACACAGGCTGGTGGCAGGGCCTGTTTGAGCATCTCATCTCAAATAGTCTATTGCCAACAAAGCATCAAAAGTTATCTTTAGTTATAATTTGTATTAAAGTAGTGCACAGAGGCCTCAGAGCCCTTTTATGCACGACATGGGCATAATAATTACCTAAGATTGGTGAGTAACAATGTGTCTCCTAACTCAACTGCATGAGCTTCTCATATAATAGCTAGCAGTGTGGTGGACAGAGCAACTTCTGCGGGTGCACAGAGGTATGGAGTGGGTGAAGCCTGCTCCAGCTGAGTCACTGTTGGAATCTGTGCCAGGTAAAGGGCTGATGTACATTATAGCCTCCTAGAGAAAGGGAGTTACCAGAAACCACAATGTGACTGAATCAGAACATGGTCCCTGGCCTGCTCCTCTGTGACAAAGCCAGAAATTTAGCCCTGAGTAGACAAGACAATCAGAAAGTATGAGAAAAGACCCCATATCCCCATTTGTAACAGATGAAGAACAGAGAGATTAAATGATTTACTCCAGACCATACATGAAGTCTGTAACATAAATACAAGTTGAACACAGTTCTCATAGTCCCAGTCCAGTGATTTAACCACTGAACACTGCAGGAAACATGGCAAACAGGGAACAGAAACTATATAAAATCCTGAAAATACATAAAAACAAGTATTTATGACTGAGATGTTGGTACACCTTTGTGAAGGTCAGGATGCAAGTGAATTTGAGCATTTCAGAGAGTGGATACAGGCAAATAAGAAAGTGCACTTTTCAATATTTGAGCTATTAAACTGTACTTTCATAATATAATAAACATTTCCAGAATCCTTTGGAATATTTCTCTGTAATAAAAGTGTTAAATGATTTCTAGGAACCTTCCCCAAGAGGGAAAACAATCACAGCTGTTAATTCCCCAAGCACTATGATGAGCAATTAGATATTTCTTTATTGGGAATTGACAAGTTTTGCTATTTGTGCTAATTTTGTAGTCAATTATTCCTTACAGTGTTAGGAGAATTACAAACTGTGATTTTAAGATCAGGAATCAGTGGGCACTTGGGGTGAGTAAGGACTTCAGGGATTGGCCTTGTATTGACTTCACTCACAAAATCATAGCTAAGTAACATAAGGGAAAGCAAAGCCACTCTTTCTTCATTCAGAGGCTGATTCTGTTAATTCAGGGTGCTTCCAGGGAAGTACTGAGAAGCTTACATGAGCAAGTTATGAAAATACACAAATATATTTACCCAGGAACAAAAAAATAAATAGTTTACTTATTGAAAAGTATCTGTCTTGAGTAAATATTTCCTGAGGGAAAAAGTTATGTGCCAGATGCTCAGCTGCATTAACTGTAAACTCAGGTTGGCTGAGAAAGGCAAGCGAAAATGATGAGTATAAGCCACCTTTCTATTTCCCCAGTCCCAGGCCAGCCAGGAGACCAGAAAAACTCTTCACATAATTTACAGCTGATCTAAGAGTCTGTCTATACTGCAATTAAATACACATGGCTGGCCCATGTCACCTGACACAGCCTTGCAGGGGACTGTTTAATTGAGGTGTAAACATTTGGGCTCAGGCTGGGGTCCCAGAGCCCAGGCTCCAGCCCAAGCCCAAGCTCAAAGATCTACACTTTCAATACTCATATTATGAAACAAGGATTTATTCACTGAAAATGCAGTGAATATATAGGGAAACATAACAGCTGTGGGGCACTGAGAAATAGTTCTCAGAATGCTTTAAAATATTTTGTTCAGGACTTCGTGGTTTCAATTTCAAGTATGCAGTCACTATAGTAAGTAGTAGTGTGAGTACTAACACATCTGAAGAACTGCACCTCCAACTTCAGTGGAGTGGTCACATGAAAAGTAAGCCTAGATCCTGCAATGGAAGATCACATATTATTCTGCTGCAATGGGAAATGGCAAATGACAGTCCACAATAGACTCATAGGTCAGAAGGGACCAATCTGATCATCTAGTCTGACCTCCTGCACAAGGCAGGCCACAGAACCCCACCCATCCAATTTTATAGCAACTCCTATCCCAGGACCGAGTTATTGAAATCCTCAAAATTGGTTTGAAGACCTCAAGCTGCAGAGAAACCACCAGCAAGCGACCCGTGCCCCACGCTGCAGGGGAAGGCGAAAAACCTCCAGGGCCCCTGCCAATCCGCCCTGGAGGAAAATTCCTTCCCGACCCCAAATATGGCGATCAGCTAAACCCTGAATAACACGCATGGAGTGAAAGTTACAGATGCAGGCATTATATAATGACACATGAAAAGAAGGGAGTTACCTCACAAGTGGATAACCACTGTTGACAGGGCCAATTTGATCACCTGCATGTCGACTAATGTTATCTATGCCATCATGTGCCCTCTGCCATGTACATTGGCCAAACCGGACAGTCCCTACGTAAAAGAATAAATGGACACAAATTGGACATTGGGAATAGTAACATGCAAAAGCCAGTAGGTGAACACTTCAACCTCCCTGGACATTCTAACAGATTTAAAAGTCACTATTCTTGAACAAAAAAACTTCAGAAACAGACTTCAAAGAGAAACAGCAGAACTAAAATTCATTTGCAAATTTAACACCATTAATTTGCATATGAAGAAGTGAGGTTTTTTTACCGATGAAAGCTTATGCCCAAATAAATCTGTTAGTCTTTAAGGTGCCACTGGACTTCTTGTTGTTTTTGTGGATACAGATTAACACGGCTACCCCCAATACTTAATATCCAGAATGTTGTCTTTCTCCTTCAGTTATATGTATTGTATGGGACAGCCATCACAAAACACAGTTTTGTGGTGCACAGGGGGTGTAGGTTCCTTGACTGGGCTCCGTGCTACATTCCCTCTCCCTGAAACCTCACTACATACAATGTAGCAGAACCACACCTGGTCTGCATTCAGAGCCTCCTGGTAAGGAAGGGAATGACATGATTTGTCCCCTAAGAGGCAAGATTCGGTTGTAAGTTATTACACAGGATGGACAAAAATCAGGAATGATCTTTTCATTCAGCTGACATAAGGACACTACACGTACCATTTGTGTAGACTTTTCTCTGCTTTTTTACAATAGTTACTGACAAATTTCAAGAGCAATTTAGCTGATAGATTATACTTATCTTTATGAAGCAGTGACAACTTTTCTTCTATTTTACGTAGGGAAGAGAAACCTACCTTTGTGTTTGCTTTGTTTCCTTACTATTATTCTCTTTATCCCCTTTGTTTCCTTACTATTATCCCCTTTAGAAAAAATAGCAGAAATCCATCTCTGGACAAATACAAGCAATTGCATAAACATGTTAAAAATACACTGTTAGAAAAATATACATGTGTATATATATTAACCAAGTACTCTGGAAATAGGGGAGATCTCATTTGTCTCTTCTATTTTGTCAATGTAACCCTTGAAGCAACATTGTTAGAGATAGAAAAACTATATAGATTTCTGTTCTTGTTAGGTAAATTGAGTGTAGAAAGAGAATGCTTAGGGCTTCAGCATGCACATGGTTATTTTTACTTATGAGTAGCTACATTGAGTTCAACTGGACTACTTTGATTGTTCAGCAGTGATCTGCATCAAAGACAGTTGGATAAACATTTTCCGCAAAAAATCACTCAAATTTAAAGAGAAGTTAGTTTTGGCCAGGATCTTTCTCTGGATATTTGCTCTCCATGGATGTTTGAACTGCATTCACCAGCTCTAACAGAAAATTTATTTTCAAACTCTTCCACTTGAATGGTATATAGAATATGGGATGGAATACTGCATGAAACAGCGGGGGGAATTTTCCCCAAAACATTAGCCAGAGTACTGGCATAGAGAGAGAGAGAAGGATCTGATTGAACCCTTCACTACTAGTCTCCAATGACATAAACTGAAGCAATTAGTGTCAAAAGCATTATTGTCAAGGGAGGCATTATAATGAGTCTCTGGGTGGTGTGATGCAAGTGACTACCCTGAGCAATGTTACAGAGAAGGAAGAAAATTTCAGCACTGTCCCAAGGCCAGTCCTCAAGGAATGGCAAACTTTCCTACCGTTTCATAAATATTGCAGTCTCCGCACTACCCCAGGCTTACAATGATTTGTTTAATCTGTCTTACATTCCACAGAGCCACCACTATTTAAACTGATAGCATCTGCATATTAATCAACTATGCCTTAAATTATAGAATATTAGGCTTGAAGGGAGGAACCCTGGGCAAATTTATTTATGTCATATCAACTGCATGATGTTCTGTGCAGTAATAAATATTTGGCAGTGGGCTGTGTAAAAATAAATTTTAACCACCACACAGTGTTTTTAGTTAAAGTTTGCAATTTTTACAAACAAAGCCCCTTGGACAGTAATCAGTCTTCAGATTAATATTGAAATACTCACTCTCTGTAATGGGTCAATATGCATTTTTAATACCAATCACAATATATGTTGGCCGTATACTCTGCTTGCTATCTAGATTATTTCACTTTAATTTTTAATGCACAATCTTTGAAGATAAATATCTGTACAGTATGATGATCTCTGATAGCACAGATATAATCATAAACATATTTGAGGATCATTACAGAGGTTTGTACATTATTTTCTCACCATGAGAGACAAGGGCTTTATGTATGGCACATTCATTACCACTCTCACAGTTCAAGTTTTCAACCTTCCCTTTGTAGGTCATGTAAATTTTGTTTTGATTTTCTGGTCCATGTTATTTCATGTTGAACAGTATAAAGGGAAAGAAAATACATCTCTGGACTCCTCTGTGTCCCTCGGATAGCATGATATGATTTTCTATGATTAGCAAAGTTCTGAATCCTAAAACACTCACATGGTTCCCCCACTCCCTTATCATCTACAATGGAACTCCAACTTACTAGTCAACAGTTGGAGTCAGTGGTCAGCTCAGTGGACCAAATGTTACTTTCCAAAGCACTTTGTCCATGGGTTCAGTGTGTTTACTCTGTGCTTATATTGATCAGCAGGTCATTTTGTTTCCTTGGACATATAAGATATGGGAAACTTAATGTTTCAAAGATCCAGAGGTTGTGATCATTCAAATAAGCAGACAAAAGAAGGTTGTCCAGAGAGGTTGTTCATACAGGTTCTTCTTGTAACAGAATTTCATTCCACAATGGAGTCCAGGCAGAATGTAAGTGAAGCTTTGAATAATAAGACTGCCTCTTCAGTTCCACAGTAGTAATCCTACATTTCTCAGAACACAAAGTTCACAGCAAACAGAAAACAAAGATTACACATCTAAATTTAGATGATAATGAGGAAAACATGAAGGATTACCATGAAATTTTTGTCATAAAGTCATTAGCCCAGACCTTGAGCAAAGCTAGAGTTGACGTGTTGGTTGGGGATTTATGCCTTCGGACAGCTGAAATAATACTTTTCTGAAGCTGAGAAAATTATGGAACTTCATTAAAGCTGCCACCATGGACAAATTTTGCAGAAAAGACTGTGATCTTGATAAATTATGCTACCAGCCTAAGTGCACTAGTTGATTTAGAGTTCAAACCTTTTGTGGTACATTCCCATGAAGATAAAATATTTAGTGCACTATATGTTGGGCTCTATATTTTTGACAATATGTTTCATGCCTCATTTGCCACCAAACTCATTGGATTTTAGTCAATGTTCAAAGACTGACTTCACATTTTTCATGGCAAAAGCCCAAATGGGTTATTTTTCTATACCAGTGTACTGCTAGTTCAATGAGACCCTGAAGTATATGTAGACCTTGAGGCAGCCAAAGTGTTAAACATTGACTTCACAACAAACAGAAGACTAGCCGAGAAAACACTGATTAATGATTATGGTTGCCAGTGGTTTCCCTAAAAAAAATCTTTAATTAAATATTTTTTATTCTCCAAAGAGTAAAGTGCATTAGTATACCGTTTAGTTTCAAAAGACGGTGAATTTCTTTAAATTCCTTTATTTATATATATGTTTAGAACATTGAAATCACTAGCTAATTGTTAAGCAAACAAAATTTCTCTTTCTAGCCATTCCTTTGTTTACCTTAAATTGTCAGACATCATAATAGATTGACCATATAGTTTTATTTACTGTTCCATATAGGTATGCATGTGGTAGTGTATGTACCCATTGCTGTCACTGTGCAAAAGGCTGATTCAGTGTGGTCTTTATACTTCCACAATTGGGGAGAGAGAAAGAGAGAAGTTCTCTGTTATTATTACTATAGAAACCATGCAAACACTGTTGTGGTGTTTCCATAATGAATCATGCAGAGAAAAGGACGTACTGCAATGCTCTGAAGATGATGAAAGAAAGAATGTAGAAAGTAGACTGAGCCTTAAGCAGATATGAATGCAGAATATCAAAGAAGGGAGTATTAGAGAGGTCTGCAGTAGTGTTACAACTAACTAGAATGCATGGAAGAGGGAGAAATGGATATTTAAGTAATTTTCAATTTAAGCAATATTTGTTTTTAAATTACAAGAAACAATTATGAATTTAAAATCCTTATAGTACAAGTCACCACCTGGATACTGTGGGAATTCCGTTTTTTATTTCATCTTTTCAAATGCAAACAAAAAAACAAAAACAAAATCCAGATTATGGCAGGCAGACACAGCAAGCCTAGCACTTATAGTAAGGGGAACACCTCATTGCTTTTTCCCAGTCCTCAGGTGCACCACTTCCTGCAGCTCCCACTGGCTGGGAACAGCAAACCATGGCTACAGGGAGCTGGGGGGCTCCATGCCTGCAGATGCTCCAGGTAAACAAAATGTCCTGCCAGTGGCTTACCTTGACAGGCCAGGAGCCAAAGTTTGCCGACTCATTTATTGATGTCAATACTGCAGCCTTTTCTTGAGTCAATATGAAAATACTACGTGCAGAATCGATGGAGTCTCTTAAAAAATTGAAATAGCCTGTTATCCCCACAGACATGTCAGTCTACAGGGCTGCTTTGAAATAAACAAAGAGCAATAATAATTTGACAGTGATAAAGCAGGTGAAATTCCTATATAAAGTCCTAAAAAATCTATAACTACAATAATCTATTTTCATACTAGTATTTAAAATGAACAACGGTGAAATCAAAAGAAAAAGGTCTGCTTATCGTGCAGCGTTCAAACTTAAAGTTGTTGAATACGCAGAAGCAAGCAATAATTGCGCCGCTGCTTGTGACTTCTGTGTCAATGAAAAGCAAGTAAGAGAATGGCGAAAAAATAAAACACTAAAAGACATGCAAAGAACAAGATAAAATGTTCAACGAGGTGCGCTTCATTTCCTGAGCTAGAGAAAGATCTCAATAATTGGGTTGTTGAATGTTGACAAAATGAGTACATTGTCACTAGAACTGGAATTCGTCTGCGTGCTCTGCAAATGTCGAAAGACGACAAATACAAGTCAATAAAGCCTTCAATGTTTGGGCATCAACAGATTGGTGTACTCACTTCATGAACCGTCATGGTCTCTGTCTTCGTCAGCGAACAAACAAAAGCTGCCAAGAGATCTAGAAGAAAAAAATTAATCTTTCCAAAGGTTTATTATAAAATATTGAAAGAAATATGCATTTGAATTGTCACAAATAGGAAATATGAATGAAACACCAATGACATTCAATCTCCCAAGCAACAGAACAGTAACCAGTGTTGGTGAAAAAATTGTTTTAATTAAAACCACTGGCCACGAAAAAATCCATTTTACAGTGGTTTTATCATGTTTGGCAAATGGATCAAAGCTGCCTCCTGTTGTTATTTTTTAAAGAAAAACCTTGCCTAAATATATGAATTGTCTTGCTGGTGTCATACATCATACATGCACACAAAGAGATGGGTGGATGAAAGTGGGACTACTGAATGGCTGGAAAAAGTGTGGAATAAGAGACCAGGAGCACTTTTAAAGAAATCTGCTATGTTTGTTTGGGACATGTTCAGGGCACAAAAGACCGATGAGGTGAAAAATGTGGCCAAAAACATGAAAACTACTTTGGCTGTAATAACTGGAGGATTAACTTCATTTCTACAACCACTTGATTTCTGCCTGAACAAACCCTTTAAAGACAGGTTATGCAAAATATGGTCTGAATGTTTGTGCTTAGGCATAGCGAAGTTGACAAAAGGCAGGAATCTTATGAAGCCCGAAATCAATCTGGTCGCCCAGTGAATCGAGGATGAGTGGATGTCCATTCCCTCAGAAATGACAGAAAAATCATTTAGGAAATGCTGTATCTGCAATGCACTCAAGGGGTCAAAAGATGATGCCATATTTTATTATGACACAATGGAGGCTGATGATGAGAAAGAATCTGAGTCTGAAGAGGACACTGACGACATCTATGACGACAATGGAGGTGCAGCTGTGACTGAAGCCGAGTTTAATGAACTGTTTGGTGAATCAGAGACTAATTCAGACTTTGAAGGATTTTAAGACTTTTTAAAATCTCATATTGTTCTAAGTTACGTGCTTTAAATATCCATTTACTGATTTTAAATATTGACTAATTTTGAAGGTGAATACATATTTGGTCAGTTATTATAACAATAGGTTTTCGTTAGATTACATTAAAATAATTCTAGCAAAACTTTTGAGTGTTTCTTGTGATGCCAGCTTTTAAAAAATAGCAGGGGTTGGAAAACTTTGGCTCCCAGACTGTCAGGGTAAGTCGCTGGTGAGTCGGGATGTTTTGTTTACTTGGAGTGTCTGCAGGCACGGAGTCCCTCAGCTCCCAAAGTGCGTCGTTTCCCATTCCCAGAAACTTCCTGTAGCTCCCATTGGCTGGGGATGGCAAACTGCAGACACTGGGAGCTGAGGGGCTCCACGCGGGTGAATGCTTCAGGTAAACAAAACATCCAGACCTGCTAGCAGCTTATCCTAACAGGCCAGGAGCCAAAGTTTGCCAGCCCCTAAAATAGGTTCACTGCTGCAGGCCAATGGAAGCTGCTGGAAGTGGAGGCCAGTAAGTCCCTCAGCCCACGCTGCTTGCAGCAGTTCCCATTGGCCCGGAGCAGCGAACCGTGGCCAGTGGGAGCCACGATCAGCCAGACCTGCAGACAGGGCAAGTAAACAAACCGGCCTGGTCCGCCAGGGGCTCTCTCTACACAAGCGGCGACCCCAGTCTGAAAACACTGTTATAGACTAACAGATGTATTGGAGCATAAACATAAGCTTTTGTGGGTGAATACCCACTTCGTCAGACACATGACAAAGTGAGTATTGACCCACGAAAGCTTATGCTCCAATACATCTGTTAGTCTATAAGGTGCCACAGGACTCTTTGTTGCTTTTTACAGATCCAGACTAACATGGCTACTCCTCTGATACTTAAATAAAGAGAGTAAATGTATGAAGCTTTTTCTTTTAGTTTATTTCCATTTTTTCAAAAAAAAGAAAAATATCAAAAACATTTTTCCAGGATAAGTGTTATTTTCAAAGAAAGTTAATTTCTTGAAGAAAGACATAATTGAAAATATTTTGGCCAGCTGAAATAAATATGCACCATTTGTCAGCTTTTGTACCCTGGATGAGATTTGCTGACAGTAAAGTCATTAAGAAGAACAAAAAATAAGTTAACACTCAAAAGTCAGCATTTACTAACAGTTGTCTTACAGTATCATATTTGAGAAACCATTGTTGCTCTGTATTATAAGTGTAGGTAACGCTTTTAGTATCTCAGATAACAGTGCATAATAAGTGTTTACAAATGTAGGATTTTTTTGTTTTTAATGGTGACCTCTAAGCTTAATCAATGATAAAACAAACCCAAATTCAGAAGCCCAGTACAGCTCTTTCTCCATGGCAAAGAGCAGGAAATGTAGCATATAATGGGTGGTATGAGGTAGTGTCTTTCTGACATATGATCTTGTGTTCCTCTCATATAAAAATTGGGAGAAATTATTTGAAAAAGCTCTGCAGTTTAAAAAAAAACATCTCTTTTGCCACATCACTTCCCTTGCACCACAGGGTCCAATGAAGGGGACGGTACATATAGGACTGATCTTGTAATATATACCACATCCTTACAGTGAGGATTTCTGGGGCCCAATTCTCCCTCACTGGAGTCAAGAGGAGTTTTGCTGTTGACTTCAAAGGGTAGTATATCATCCAGAGTGTCTACTCCTTTGTGCGCTTCACAACAGCACTAGCTGGTTTCCTTGCCATGATCCTAAGAGTCTCCTGGAGGCGGAAGTGTTTCTTGGGACGGAGCAAGTAGGGGAAGTTAATGTTGACCGAGTCAGCATTAATTCATACGCCTACACCTACTCCGATAATGAATGATGCCAAACTGCAAACAGTATATCATGTCTCGAATGGGCTGTTCTGACTATTCCTTCCTTCCAGGCACATCCTGTCCTTTTCTGTATAACAGTTCTGCAGTTTAAGCTTTGCACGGGGAGTGGGAACTTATGGTATCTAGATAGTACCATGGGATACTGCTGTAGAGCTCCACTTCCCCTTTTTTTGGCATGATATATGCCCATCTGCTCCCCATCACGCTGCAGTACAGAGTTGAGCAGATGGGGTCTACTCTCCAGTCTTCTTCTGAAGCTAATATTCATTATAACCTAATTTTTAAAATGACAGTCTCACTGTCACCAATGCCAGTGAATCAATTTTTTTTCTTCTTAGTAGCAAAATTAGCCCTGATGATGATACGCTTCGCCTCAAAAGGTCATGATGTTAAAGATATACTAACAAGTGAACCCGTCTCCATGCCTGGAAGCAATCTTGTCTCCATTCCAAGCCTCATGCTGGATCTAGGCATGGCTCCCTAACATGTAGTCTGACTGGCTGCTGTTCCAATATTTTTCAGCAAAGGCAGAGGAAGGGAATGTTATTTTTACTGTGTCTGAAACTACTGCTGTCTGTTTCCAGCTTACTAGCTCCTTTTCCTTCTTCTTATACTTTTTAAATGGAACAGACTTTGTATTTTGACAAAGGCTAGTTTCCTGAAGAAGTTTTGAATGTACTGTTGTTGTTAAAGACTATGTATTAAAACCACTGGCCAAAGAAATAGCTGTTATGTTTTCTGTTGCCATTCTTTCTTTAGTAAGAGATGTATATCTAGCCTTTAATATATATACTCCTTTTAATAATAACTCTTAATGTGGACTTGGTATATAATTTCCTCCCCTTTTTGCTCTACATGGTGCATTCAGTGATGCCCTCCTGCCATTTTAATGAGCCCTTTTATATATTTTTTTTCAGATCCTTCCTTCTTCTGTTTGGTTAGAAATTAACATCTTCAGCCTTGGTTGTCCTTTTCTCTACCTGACCTTCATCTTGACAAAGAACAGCTTACTTATTAATTACCTATTTTGCAAACAGAACAGAAAATACACAAGTCTGGCCATTGTCACCATTTACCAGAATGCCTTTGTGGATGAATCTCTCTAAAAGCTTTTGCTCCTGACACTTGCTCTTTTTATAGTGTGAAAGGGAACTTTGCTAACCCCAGAGACGTGCGGCAGCCCACACAAACATGTACTGAACCAAACAGCCTCTGGCTCCTTCTGCTGTGGCGCACAAGTATTACTGAACAAAGGAATACTCTTCACTTTAACTTTGACATAAAAATATCAACAAGCAAAACTGATATAGGGCTATATTGTGACTTAAGCTGTACAACTACGCAGGGGTATTCAGGTTCCCGCTCCACGCTTCCACAAACTACTTGGAGTTTATAGGTTGAATGGCAGAGAGGACCTAGAAGTGAGTGCAGCACAACTGAAGGGCATGGGAATGTTATTCTAATGAATACATAGCAGTCACAAATTCCTCCACATAGCAAGAAAGAAGCAGGGAGGGAGGGACTGTTCATGGGGCAGCGAATTTATGTGCCAACTTACACGCATGACTTGAGCCAAAGTTATAAGTGTTGTCTGCATTGAAGAGTGTTTTTTTCAGGGGGCAGGGGGGGAGTGAGAGGCTGTCACTCAGCTGACATTCTTACCACAAAATTCCTTCATATAATTTCCGGTATGATGTTTTTCTATGTCTCCTTTAAAAAAAAAGGTATTGAAGTATTAACAATAAAATGCATATTTATGCAAATGCTGACTCTTGCATTCTCCCTCTCCACCATGGAAAACATGAACGTCTCACAAATAATGGGTCTATGTCTTGTTTCCTCTTCCTGTCCCATGAATTCAGCCGTTGGTTCAGTTTGTGCCTTTATATCTGTTTGTAACCTTGAAGAATATCTAGGAGTCTGCAGAATCTTAAATATTTCTAATTCCCTCAAGTAAAACTGAAAAACATTATGGTCTGTTCCATATACAGAAGTTACTGTTGTCTAGTGCTGATGAATCAGGCATGCCACATGCCAGTTCTTGCCAAAAGGCAGGAATGGTTATCACTTCCCTTTTGCATTGCTTAAGTAAATTATTTAGTGAAAGTTCAATTGAATTTAAAAATACTAAAACATTATGTGGCTTGGCTCTCAACTCTAATCTGATTGTTTTTATGAATGCCTGAGCCATTTAAAATGCAAGAAGTCCAAAACAAGAACATTTTAAAAGTGTTTAAAAATAAAACAGAGCTGGGCGTATTAAGCACACAGTTTATTACTATAGTAGAATGATTTTAATGTATCACACAACATCAAGCAACATGTGCAATTAAAGCTTGGGACATACATATACATATTTTTGCTTTACATAGAGTAAAGGAAGTGTGCCAAATAAATGAGCAGATAATGTTTTGAACTGATACACAATTAGCCAATTTCCCCCGTTCTCCGGCATAACTGTACTATCGTCTTTCTCTCTCTAGGATAATAAATCTCTCTCTTTGAAGAAATTATATTAATATTTAATTGGAAAATCTCATGAAAATTTTGAGGAAAACATTACAGCAAACACAGAATAATGCCCAAGAGAATAAACAGCAAGATTTGTGTTGTGGAGTTTGGTTGTTCATTTGCATTCTATTTCAATATCACTGACTTACTGAAACAAGCGGTTTCATTCTTACTTTCTGGGCAAGTGAAGTGTACTTTCCTCTAAAGGAATTAGATTTAAGAAAATGCCGACTCAGACTTTAAGTTTACTAGGGCCATTTTGGAAAAGATGCTTAGATGGTATGAAGTTGTTACGTTTGTTTCCAAGGCATTAGGCACATGCATAATTAAATAGGTAGCTTTTAGCAATTTGAGATGTACTTTACTGTGTACAACTCTTCCTTTTGATTTAATATCACTTATTTTATGCTGCCAGATGCCTCTGTAATTTGATATTCAAAAGGTTAATGACATGCAAGCATTAAAGATCAAGCCCTAGATGAATCTGAAGTTATAAAAAAAAAAGATGGATTTTGACAAGAAGGTATCCCTAAACATAAAAAAGGATCAAATATTTCAAAAGATTCATCTTGAGATGAGCAAGCTTAAAAACTATTTCTGTGTAGGATCTGTGTTTAATTCATTAATCTAAATTAGTTATACTACACAGGTAAGGAGTGAGATAATCTTGGGGTTATTCTTGCTACCAGAATACATCATTCTCTATTAAATGTAAGATTTTGGTAGCATACATGCATATTTTTTTTCTACATAACAATCCTGAGTTAACAAACCTTCTTTCTGAGGATATTGTGATCCATTCATGTTATACATTTCTCAAATTCTATTGCCTCATAGTCACACTTGATTATTTGTTAGTAATCTATATATACATGTCTGGTAACATTTCCACAAAGTGCCTAAAGTAGGAGCTTAAGTATCAGTCAAAGTCAACGGGACATAGGTGCTTTCAAAAAATTTATCCATTGAGTGTTATGCCTGTTTACACAAAGATGTGACACCAGTATAACATAAATCCTTTAAAAAATAAACCACAATGTCATTAAATTGATGCAAAACACTGTACAGAAACTCTGATTTTGACTCCTCTTAATTAGATTTTTACTGAATTAAGCTACATTGAAATAAGCCATTTCAAAATTAAAAAAAGTGTCTATACAAACACTTGCACTAGTTTAAGTAAATAATTGTAAGCACAGTTAATTAAACTGATGCAAGTTTGTATGTCTACGCCTTATAGTTTATTACTCTTCAACAGGTAGTAAGCTTTCTCCCAGTTGTTGCTACTTCCTGTTGCTTCTACAGTTACTTATACAAGGTAAAGACAACATTCCAGAGTGCAGGTCTCCATCTCTACTGTATATTCTTAATTTGTTTCTTGCACACAATTTCTTCTGGGGTCTCAAATGAGCCAATGTTTCATATCCCTTTGAAGTCCCAACTGAGTCCTTTTTCCAGGTGTGAAAATTCCAGTGATGTCTGCCCTCAAAAAGAGTTCAGTGCTTGGGAAAAGCACAGAATATGTAAGAAAGCTCTACAGCACAGATTTCAGCTCCACAATTTGCATTTGGGAAGAGAATTTTGTCTCATCCTCTTCCATCTTGTAATTCTCTATAGTCACATATTGTGGAATCTCACTTTATAAACTAAGAATTCATCTCCTAGACCTCAGTGAAGTTAGCCAGCAGATGAATTTAGCTACTTATATCTGCCACTTTCCCTTTATCCACTAATTCTGTAGTGCTATGCAAGAAAAGATTGCCTGACAATATTTGGTTTTGGAAAACAGATGCAGTGATTGTTTTAGAACTGTTATTCTCTAGATGGTTAGCTCATTTTTTGCTCTTAGAATGTCTCTCTCTTGCTTTACTTCCCTCCCCCCCCTTTTTTTTTTAAACTGGGAAGTGAAATTAAGTAACTGGGCAATAAGATGTCATTTCATTTTGAAGCTCAATAACATTTGTTTTTCAACAATCTTCTAGGATCTCTCCAATTCCATTAGAGTATCCTCTTATGTTCCATAGCATTTGGAGCAAGGTTCAGGAAATCTATGGAACTAGCATGAGACATTAACAGAGAGAAGAGGAGCCAAAGTTAGGATCCTAAGGCTGATCATTCTCCTGACTGTCTTTTATTGGCCGATGAATGTAAGAAGCTGGACGGAGTAAGGAGGCACTAAGCAGGATACTGACAGAGGGCACTGCCCTTTGCAGACCGGTCCATCCCATTGTCTCACAGATCTCCCTTCACTGGATAGCTTTCTGGAGCAGGGAGTGAAGCAGGTGATTATGCTTATCTCCATGAGGCTCTTTATGCTGCTGGCCAAAAGAGTATGCAACCATGTTTCTTTAAGACTGTCTTTGGATTTTTTCAACCTTGTGGTTGCTATCATTAGGCCACAGATAATTGGCCATGTTTCAGTACTTTTTTTTATTCATTAAATTTCCTTCTCACTCTAAGACATATGGCATTAGGGCCAGATGACTTGTGTATATTCACATATTTCAAATATATAGAGGTTGTACCTATAATATTAGTAATCAGTTTTTAGTAATACTAATTGTTTTCATATGGTGAACACTCACAATTTACAATTATTTATCTGATCTTTATCAATACCTATCGTATTTTTACAAGGTTTCCATTACTTCATAATGTAATCCTTTTACTTTTCTTGTAAAACCATTATTAGTGTCATTCTTCTCCTCATTAATCAATGCGGCTACATTCTCTTATGTTTCCTTTCTCTCCTGATCTATCACTATCCTTCTTAATGCTTTAGTAATGTCTACTAATTGTACTATTTTTTCAATAAATTGATTCATCTTATCAATTAGCTGATCACTCTTTATTTTTTCCCTATTCATGATTCAATAAGAACATAAGAACAGCCATACTCAGTCAGCCCAATGGTCCATCTAGCTTGGTATTCGACAGTGGCCAATGCCAGATGTTTCAAAAGGAATGAACGGAACAGGGCATTATGAAATGATCCTACACTGCCATCCAATCCCAGCATCTGGCAGTCAGAAGCTTTGGGACACCCAGAACATGGGGTTGTGGCCCTGACCATCTTGGCCAATAGCCACTGATGGATCTATCCTTCATGAACTTACCTAGTTCTTTCTTTGAGTTATTGTTTTAGCCTCAACAAGTTTCACAGGTTGACTGTGTACTGTATGAAGCAACTCCTTGATTGTTTGCATCACACTAAAATATTATTTCTTCTGAGCATCAGTATTTGCACCTCTCTAAACTGAATACTGAAAACAGGAACAAAAATGGGAAATGGTTGTATGGTTAAAATTAGATGCTAGGACACAGAAGATGCATATTGTGTTTCTTATTTGCTACAGATGTGTTATTTGACCACATAACGTCTCTGTTTCCCATCTGAAAATGAGGGTAACATTACTTATGTAACATCATTGTGGTTTTAGGAGGCTTCATGCATTACTGTTTCCAAAGTGCTTAGAGACTGTTGGATGGAACGCATCACCAAAGTCTGGTAGAGTGGATGGATCATAAAATTGGGAATCAGGCAATCTAGGTTTTATTCTGGATTCTGTCAATGTCTCCCTATGTAGCCTTAGGACATAGGCCAAACTTTTCAAGAGGGGCCACTAATTTTAGGCATCCAAGTTGAGACAGTTTGGGCCTGATTTTCAGATGTACTGAGCAACTACACCTCTCAGTGGCTTCTTATAGAGTTGTGGGTGTTGAGTAATTCTGAAAATCAGGCCCAAGTAGTCTCAAATTGGGAACCCATAAATTGAGGCCCTAATACACACATGACTATTTTTTTTTAAATTGCCTTAATTTCTCTGGGCCTAAGTTTTCCCCATCTATAAAACAAGGATAATAATATTTATCCAGCTTTGTAATGAACTTTGGGGTTTTAAAGTGAAAAGTGCTCTATCAGTGCAAACTACTGGCAAAACATTCTTTTATAAGATGGAGGTGCTTCTCACTAGGTCTTTCATATATCTTTGTTCATCTTTAGTAGTTTATTTTATTTGTAGTTTTTTACTCCTATTTTCCAAGACTTCTTGTGCAGCATTCCGAGGGGATGTAAAGTTGTGGTACGATAAATTACACACTAAATAAGTAAATATAACTTATATGATGAGAAGAGGAAGGGGAGGATATAGCAGTGGGAAAAAAAGAAACTAAAAGAAGAATATTAGTAAGAAGGAAAGTTCTGCGTTATCTTATACTCATTTAACTGTTTTTCCTATAATACTCTGTTTGTCCTACCCATATCATGTAACTTACTCCACTACTTAAGTCATTGCTGAATCAAATCCATCATCTTTGTTAAAAGATTCAGATAAATCAGATGGTGAATCTGTCTTTCCACCATTTCAGGTATCTTTCCAGGCTGTAACTCCTGCTGTCTCACTTTTATACCAGCTATTACTTTTATGCCAGCTATTACTATGACTATTGTGATTTGTTATTGATAGACTTCCCTGTTACAGTATTTCTCTCAAGTGTTTGCATCTACTGTAGAATGTTCACCAGATCGAAGCTCTCCGACCACACCATTCCTGAGCTCAGAGAATTTCATTGTTTCACAATGAAAAAATAGACAGGCTTCAAAACTAATATGAATGTCTTCATGTAGAATCACTGTTTACAGATGGGACAGCTCATCAGGCAGCTCTTCCTAAGGTATAATCTCTGTCCTCATTTGTAATGATTTTTTTTTACTGTAACACAAATTGCTGGACAGCTGGATAACTTGATTGTAGAATTTGTTGACTGCTTTGTCACTCACATATTGAACTAGCTTCCCTATCAAATTAGAATCTGGGGACTGATTTCTGAAGCCCAAGTTCTCCTTTGCAGCCACAGTTTGAGACTTTGAGATAGATGTCTATGTCCTTAGCTACACTGTCTACCCAACTGTGTCCACACACCAGTTTTGTGTCAGCAATTACAAAAACTGCTTTAAAAGGTCAGCCTCCAGACTCTTTAGTCACATTTAAATATTTTAAAAGATATCTGTTTATTGTTACTTGTGAATATCACACTTTTGAGTACCCATGAATGATTTGACATGTGCCCATCACTATGGATACAACAAGAGACACTGAGGGGTTACATAAGGCCATATTCAGAACTTCAAAAAGATCTCACAAAACTAAGTGATTGGGCAACAATGGAAAAAATAACCCCAACTATACATACAATATGATAGGGGATACTTTAGCTACAACTAATCAGGAAAGAGATTTTGGAGTCATCGTGGATAGTTCCCTGAAGATGTCCATGCAGTGTGCAGTGACAGTCAAAAAAGCAAACAGGATGTTAGGAATCATTAAAAAAGGGATAGTGAATAAGACAGAGAATATCTTATTGCTCTTATATAAATCCATGGTACGTCCACATCTTGAATACTGTGTACAGATATGGTGTCTTCATCTCAAAAAAGATATACTGTGTGACAAAGTTCCTCACTTACCTTGGTGGGTCCTGTGCTTATTGGTGGATTTGCTCACCTCAGAGTTTCACCATGTGGGTAAGGAAACAGCCCAGAGACTCCCTCTGGTAGAAGCCACAGTCCAGGTCAATTCTTCCTGTGTCTGATCAGGAGTTAGGAGGCTTAGGGGGAACCCAGGCCCACTCTTTACTCTGGGTTCCAGCCCAGGGCCCTGTGGACTGCAGCTGTCTAGAGTGCCTCTTGGCACAGCTGCGCAACAGCTGCAAAACACCTTCTTTATCCTCACCACAGGACCTTTCTCCTGGTGTCTGGTAATGCTTGTACTCCTCAGTCTTCCAGCAGTACGTCTTCTCACTCTCAACTCCTAGTGCCTCTTTCTCTTAGCTCCTCACATGCACACTACAAACTGAAGTGAGGTCCTTTTAAACTCAGGTGCCCTGATTAGCCAGCTTGCCCTAATTGATTCTAGCAGTTTCTTCTTAATTGGCTCCAGGGTCCTAATTAGCCTGCCTGCCTTAGTTGGTTCCTGCAAGTTCCTGCTTTTTCTGGAACTGCGCCTGTTACTTTACCCAGGGAAAAGGGATCTACTTAATCTGGGACTAATATATCTGCCTTCTAACACTCTCCTGTAGCCATCTGGCCTGACCCTGTCACAACTGGCCTGACCCGGTCACAACTGGCATTAGGAAAGGTTCAGAGAAGGGCAATTAAAATGATTAGTGGTTTGGAACAGGTCCCACATGAGGAGAGATTAAAGAGGCCAGGACTTTTCAGTTTGGAAAAGAGGAGACTAAAGGGGGATATGATAGAGGTATATAAAATCATGAGTGATGTGGAGAAAGTGAATAATGAAAAGTTATTTACTTATTCCCAAAATATAAGAACTAGGGGCCACCAAATGAAATTAATGGGCAGCAGGTTTAAAACAAATAAAAGAAAGTCCTTCATCACACAGTCAGCCTGTGGAACTCCTTGCCTGAAGAGGTTGTGAAGATTAAGACTATAACAGGGTTTAAAAGAGAACTAGATAAATTCATGGAAGTTAAGTACATTAATGGCTATTAGCCAGGATGGATAAGGAATGTCGTTCCTAGACTCTGTTTGTCAGAGGGTGGAGATGGACAGCAGGAGAGAGATCACTTATAGATTCGTAGATTCTAGGGTCAGAAGGGACCAATGTGATCATCTAGTCCTACCCCCTGCACAAAGCAGGCCACAGAACCCTACCCATCCACTTCTGTAACAAACCCTAACCTATGCCTGAGTTATTGAAGTCTTCAAATTGTGGTTTGAAGACCTCAAGCTGCAGAGAATCCACTAGCAAGTGACCCATACCCCACGCTGCAGGGGAAGGCGAAAAACCTCCAGGGCCTCTGCCAATCTGCCCCAGAGGAAAATTCCTTCCCGATCCCAAATATGGCGATCAGCTAAACCCTGAGCATGTGGGCAAGACTCACCAGCCAGCACTCAGAAAAGAATTTGGTGCAGTAACTCAGATCCCATCCCATCCAACATCCCATCACCAACCACTGGGCATACTTATCTGGCGATAATCAAAGATCAATTGCCAAAATTAGGCTCTCCCGTCATACCATCCCTTCCATAAACTTATCAAGCTTAATCTTAAAGCCAGATATGTCTTTTGCCCCCACTACTCCCCTTGGAAGGCTGTTCCAGAACTTCACTCCTCTAATGGTTAAAAACCTTCATCTAATTTCAAGTCTAAACTTCCTAGTGTCCAGTTTATACCCACTTGTTCTTGTGTCTACATTGGTACTAAGCTTAAATAATTCCTCTCCCTCCCTAATATTAATCCCTCTGATATATTTATAAAGAGCAAGCATATCCCCCCTCAGCCTTCTTTTGGCTAGACTAAACAAGCCAAGCTCTTTGAGTCTCTTTTCATATGACAGGTTTTCCATTCCTCGGATCATCCTAGTAGCCCTTGATCATTACCTGTTAGGTTCACTCCCTCTGGCGCACCTGGCATTGGCCACTATGGATGGCCACCAGGATACTACTGGGCTGGATGGACCTTTGGTCTGACCCAGTATGTCTGTTCTTATATTCTTATCCTGATCACTGATAGCTAAACTAAATGGGCTTATTGTAGACTCATAATCTCAGAGCACATCTTTATGGTGATCTTCCTCCTTATCTTCCTTCTCCAGTGGCCTGTATGGTAACTTGGCCCTCCAGTCAGGTCACACTAAGAGCCTCGTCTCTTCTGAGATAACAACACTCAAACTCAAAAAAACAAAAATTCTGCCATCATTCCTGGGCTCAGCCCTTTGCTCCTTTCTGGCCTCTGCAGAGTTCGTCATCACTCTATTACAGAATGTTGCCTCCCAGGGCTTTTTTCCCTGGAAGTCTGGATCTTCCCAAGCTTCTGCTCTCAGCACTTCTTCCCTACAGTCTTCTTCTTCTTCTCCCTTCAGTGATAGCTCCAGACAAGCTCCTTTCTGCAGGCCTTTCCAAGGCTAGAAACTCCCACCTACCCCTCTCTTGTGTCTCCTTCCTCTATAGGAACCATCTGTCTAGTTCTCCCCAGATAGGTCTAATCCTTTATAACATGTCTCTCCTCCTGGTGCCAAAGAATCAGCTAATTAAGCTCTTCCCCTCCATTAACCCTTGTAATATGCCCCACAAGAGGGCTGCATGCAGGTTATTAGGATGCTCTTTAGATGTCATTCTCATTTCCTAATCCATTCTATCTACCAAAAGCCCAAATGTGCTCTCAGTCACAACAGTATATAAATATAATAATTTTATATATATAGAGAGAGAGATATAGCTATCTCATAGAACTGGAAGGGACCTTGAAAGGTCATTGAGTCCAGCCCCCTGCCTTCACTAGCAGGACCAAGTACTGATTTTTGCCCCAGATCCCTAAATGGCCACCTCAAGGATAGAACTCACAATGCTGAGTTAGTAGGCCAATGCTCAAACCACTGAGCTGTCCCCTTTCCCCCATAATATGTAAACCATAATACTTGTAAATGACATCTGGGTTTAACTATAACACAGATCTACCACACTTATATCTCACTTACCCCTGTATCAGTACCCACAATCCAACCTACGCTTTGAGAAAGATTTCCACTGATTTCAATGGGCTTTGGAGCAAGTCCTGAATGAGATAGTGTTCATATTGAAAAAAATAGTATGTGTTCATACAAATACAAACTGTATCATAATATATGTACATAATGGTCAAAATAAGGCATGTGGCCAACCTTAATGTTGGTATTTGTTGGCTTGTGAGTGTGCTTTAATATTTAAACATACCCTTTGTCTGGAATTTCTTTTTTCTTTTCTTTCCTCTCTCTCTTTTTTTTTTAAATAAAAGCAATAAACCAAAGAAATTTCATCATGTAGACAGCAGTAGAAGGCTATGTCCTACAAAAGATGCACACTTAATGAGGCACATATGGTGACCTAGACACAACCTCTCTGCTAAATTTCAAGTTTATATCTGAACCCTTATTAAACAAAAAAGTTGCAAATTGGTTTTTATAACAGAAAAAAATCCCATTCTCATTACTCAGAAATGGCTGAACCATTTTGACTCAAACTTTTACAAGATAAGTACCACAAGTAGGAAAATTCAGGCCAATCTTTGCAAGCGAGACAGAGAGTTAGAAGCGACAGAAAGAACCCTTTAGAATGGAAATCCTTAGACAAATCTAACTATAGATATCACTTTGTGAACATTCCAGGGGCCAGACTGGCAGCCTAGAGAACAAAGCCCACAATTTTTTTTAATCCACCCAATATGTCTCATGGCTCCATTGTGACAAAACATAATACAACTAATATGGCAATCAATTTTGCTTACCCCTTGCTCTACCCCCAAGTGTAGCATTGTAATGCATAGACAAAATCGGACTGAGTTAAAGGTTCTGAGAGAAGTGATAGTTCTCTTGACTTTGTGTATATTACTTAGGAATTTAACATTATTTTAGGGATTTAATTTGTGCAAGCCCATATTAGGCTTTCATCTGAATTTCTCTCTGTTCAATCATATGTTTATTTCCCTTGTTATTTTTACTATATTTTTCAAAACAGCTGTCTCATTAAGATAGCTTTTGGTCACCAATTTACCAAAATCCCTGCTGAGGATGCAATGTTTCTCAAGTAGGGTGCAATTTTATGCACTATAAATGAAAGATTAGCATAATTTAATCTTTCTTGTATGAGTATAGTTTGGTGCTCTGAACAATGTTGCTTAACATCTCCTATTCACTTAATTAATTGGCAGAATCTTCGATGTTATAACCCAGAAACAAAATTGCATAGCTTAATAAGATGAACTTTCCCTTCCTCTCATATTATATCAAATATTATATTACCATATTATATCAAATGAAATGTCTCATTGAATCAAATGGTTGGTTGGATGAGTGACTCTTCACTGGCAGAGTTGAAAAATTGATTCTTCCCTCATTTAAACCACTGTATATGATTGGTTTAAATGGAGTTATCCCTGGTTCACAGTGGTATATATGAGAGGATATTTATGTACTAGTTCCTGTCTCTTCTGCACTTATGCATTAGAGTCTCTTTTCTGCCCCTCACACTCTACATATGTTATAGATCAGAATATCTTCCTAATGTTTATAGCACTAGGATGAGGGGGCCTGTTTACTGTGGCAACCCGTACACTGCAGGCCCCATGGCATTTGGTCTACAATCTAAGGGGCACGTACAGCTGACAAGAACACATGATATGATTAGAGATATGCTCACTGAGGGCACATGATGCTCCTACTCATAGTAGTGAAGGTTGCTCCACAAGGCATCATGAGCTCTGACCTCACTAGTACAATTCCTGCAGAAGAGGAAGGATCTGCCTGCATCATTCCTTCCTCTTATAGGACTAGTTAGAGAATAATAGCTGTTTCTGGCTTCAAACTATATCAGTTTATGGAAGTGTACTGTCTACATAAAATGACTTACTTCAGATCAGAACATGTTCCCCCTGTACAGCTGTCAGAATACAAGTTTTACATAATGGTTTGATAAGCAATTATCTCTTTCCCTGAAGCCCAGCGGACAAAACATTGAACTAGGGGTCACTAAATGACATTAAAAGGCAGCAGGTTTAGAACAAACAAAAGGAAGTATTTCTTCACACAATGCACAGTCAACCTGTGGAACTCTTTGCCAGACAATGTTGCAAAGGCCAAGACTATAATATGGTTCAAAAAAGAACTAGATAAGTTCATGGATGATAGGTCCATAGATTCTAATTTAAGGCAGTGGAAGCTGTAGCTGATCAGCAAATTTCAGGATTTCAACAGTAAGAATAAATGTATTAGGAATGTGACATGTTCGGTCACAGAGGACCCTTGGGACTGTCACCTGACGTGCTGAAATTACCTCTGAGCCTGTTTTCCCTGCCAACTTGGGACTCCAGAACCCTGTCTTATTGAGCCAGAAACAGTAGCCTGCTGCAACACAGACTCAGGGTCTGGGCCACGGCCCCAAAGCTGCAGACTTTAACCAAAACCAGCTCAACAGGTTACCTCTCCAGCACCCAAACACCCAGCTCCCAAATGGATCCAAACCCCACTTAAATCCATTTCACTCTGTATAAAGCTTATACAGGGTAAACTCATAAATTGTCTGCCCTCATAGAGACATGCACAGCTGTTTGCTCCCCTGGGTATTAATCACCTACTCTGGGTTCATTAATAAACAAAAGTGATTTTATTAAGAATAAAAAGTAGGATTTAAATGGTTTCAAATAATAATCGCCAGAACAAAGTAAGTCCCCAAGCAAAATAAAGCAAAAACACGGGAGCCTAAGCCTAAGCCTTAAGAAACTGATTACAGGTAATATCTCACCCTCAGAGATGTTCCAATAAGCTTCTTTCACAGACTAGACTCCTTCCTAGTCTGGGCTCAATCTGTTCCCCTGGTACAGTCCTTGTTAGTTCCAGCAGACATCTTAGATGTAAACAGGACTTTCCTCATGACTGGCAATCCCTTGATACTGCTCCACCTCCTTTTATAGCTTGGCATAAGGCAGAAATCTTTTTTCAGTCTTGGTCCCCACTCCTCTTTCTAAATAGAAAAGTAGAAGATTTAAGATGAATTTCATTATCAGGTGACATGGTCATATGTCACTAAGACCTCATTCTTCATTACCCATGGGCTGGTGCACGCATACACAGGAAGGTCTGCAGGGAAATAAACCATCTACAACCAACTGTCCTAGTCAATGGGAGCCATCAAGATTCTAAACCACCATTAATGCCCCACACTTTGCATAATTACAATAGGATTTCTGCTTTATATTTCATATTTCTAGCTTCAGATACAAGAATGATACATGCATACAAATAGGATGAACACAGTCAGTAGATTATAAGCTTTGTAATGATACCTTACAAGAGACATTTTGCATAAAGCATATTTCAGTTACATCATATTCATTTTCACAAAGCATATGGAGTTCAACATCACAAGGGATATATCACATACAGTTTCAGAGTAGCAGCCATGTTAGTCTGAATCCGCAAAAAGAACTAGAGTTTTTGTGGCATCTTAAAGACAAATTGGGTTATTACACTAATTGAATCTATTTCCCTATGTTAAGTTCTCCTCACATCTTCTATGGGTAATCTCAATTATCACTTCAAAAGTTTTTTTTCTCCTGCTGATGATAGCTCATCTCAATTGATTAGACTCTTCCTGTTGGTATGCATACTTCCACCTTTTCATGCTCTCTGTATGTATAAATATCTCCTGTCTGTGTGTTCCATTCTATGCATCCGAAGAAGTGAGCTGTAGCCCATGAAAGTTTATGCTGAAATAAATTTGTTAGTCTCTAAAGTGTCACAGGTACTCCTGTTCTTTTTATCACATACAGTGTAGTAGTTTTATGAAATGTAGCAACCTCTTCTTTCTCCTTCCTCTCTCAGTCAGCAGTGTGTCTACAAATTTCTGTTATTTATATAAATATTTATATTTATATTTATATTTATATTATTTATATTTCATATAAAAGTTGACTTCATTAATGCAACAGCTCCTCCCCATTTTATGGCTTAATTGTAAATTTTGTTCCCACTCTTTATTTTAATGAACTAGTTACAAGAATGAAGGCTTGAAAACTGCCTAAATTAAGCCAGTAATTTTGTAATGTGGTATGTTAATTAAGGGATTGTGTTAATTGTATCACTATAGCGTGGTGCACTGAAGAAAAAAAATTTCATTTTATGACAATTGTTTAAAAATAATTTTTTCAATGAGACTACGCATGGAGGACATGTAAGTTCTCGTTATAGTGTAAGCAGCATTTATAAGAAGGGACACCATTGCAGCTCCTTCATTTATTCATAAGCCCACTAAATGCAACGCAAGATGCTGGGAATGGGTGACAGAAGATGGATCACTTGATAATTACTTGTTCTGTTCATTCTCACTGAAGCCCCTGGCATTGGCCACTGATGGAAGACAAGATACTGGGCTAGATGGACCCTTGACCTGACCCAGTATGGCCGTTCTTATGTTCAGTGATGGAGTATCCACCATGACCTTGGTAAATTATTCCAATGGCTAATTACTCTCACTGTTAAAAATGTACAACTTAATTCCCATCTGAATTTGTCTAGCTTCAACTTCCATCTGTGGATCATGTTATACTTTTCTCTGCTAGACTGATGAGCCCATTCGTAAAAATTTGTATCCTATAGAGGTACTTATAGATTGTAATTAAGTCACCCCTTAACCTTCTCCTTGTTGAAAGAAATAAACTCCAGGAGCACAATCTATCACTATGGGTATCACTGACTACTCAGACCTTCCCATACTGGGGGTCTACAATCTAAAGAGGACATGTAACCACTCCACAAGTCTCCTCTGCCCAGTGACCCTCCATCCTGAGCCCAGCTTGGGGCTGCCATGCTTTTCCCACCCCACGTTACCTGTGGGGGATGGAGGGGAGCTCTGTTCTTCTCCTGCTGTGCTTGCCCCCCAGTATGTTTGCTCTCTCTCTCTCTCTAGAAACCAGGACTAGGCAGGGAGTGGGATGGAGCCACCTCTCACATGGCTGAAGCTGGCTGCTCCAGATTGCTGCTCTTTGAAGAGCAGCAGCTGCCTGAGAGAGCCTGGGTGAGAAGGAAGTGGCCGGCCCCCCCCACACCTGGTCCCCATTGCCATGGACAAGGGTCGAGTGAGCTGCGGGAAGCGTGGCCAATATGTCCCTTGGCCTGTACTGCTTCCTGCAGCCCCCATTGGCCTGGAGCGGAAAACCATGGCCAGTGGGAGTCGCAGTCGGCTGAACCTTCAGATGCAGTAAGTAAACAAATCAGCCTGGCCCGCCAGGGGCTTTCCCTGAACAGCTTTGAGAACCACTGAGTTAGATAACTTAGTCAATTTAGAGTGTGCCATGTTAATTAAAAAGAAACTAGAATGGTGTAAATCAAAATTCTATGCATTACCAAATGAAACACCTTACAAAAGTCTAAGTATTTTATGTCAACACTGTTACCTTGTAACAAAACCAAACTTGTAATCTCAAAAATAAAAGATATCAAATTAGTTTTACAGGATCTATTTTCCATAAACCCATAGTGATTTGCATTTAATTTATCCATGGAGTCTCATATCAGCTGCTCCATTATCGTTGGACCATAAGGGTCATTTAGTCTAACCTCCTGTGGCAGGGCAATGATTCACCAGCACGGCACCTCCTGCTGGTCGTCTCGAGAATTAGCTCTTTCCAGCCCGGAGTGCCCTCTGCAGGCCAGTGTCTCACCTGCTACTGGTCCCGTGTCCTTCCCAGACCCCGTGCCCTTTGCCCAAAGGTTCTGTCCCAGCACAGTACCCCCTCACTCTGAGTCTCCCTTCCCAGGGGAACCCCCAACCCTCTATCCCCATCTTGCCTCAGTGGCTACTGCCAGTCATCATCTAGCCCCTGCCTCCTGGGGCAGACTTCAGTCTATAAATCACTCATCATTAGCAAGAAGAGTTGGACCAGCTGCCTCTGTCTATCTCTGGGCTGGCCTTCTGCAGCCCCAGTACCTTTTGTAGGCCCTTAACTAGGCCTGAAGCTGGCGGTTTTGCTAGGCAGGGAGTTCCACAACTCCCTCTGCCCTTCCCCAGCAGTGCTTCACCCGAGGTACCCTTCTCAGTTCCCAGGCAACCAAGTCCTTCTCCCTCAGAAGCTAGAGAGAGAGTGTCTCAGTCTCTGGCCCTCAGCCCTCTTACAGGGCCAGTCGTGGCCTGATTGGGGCGTGGCCCCACCTGTAGCTGCTTCCCCCAATCAGCCTCCTTTTGAAAACCTCTAGTGAAGGAGCTTCCATGACCTCACTAAGCAGTCTGTTCCATTGTTCTACTGTTCCTACCGTTAGCAAGTTTTTCCCCGAGATTTAATCTAAATCTGCTATGCTGTATTTTGAACCCATTCCCTCTCGTCCTGCCTCTATGTCAAAGGAGAACAACTTTTCTCCATCTTTTTATAGCAGCCTCTCAAGTACCTGAAGACCACTATCCTATTCCCCCCTTAATCTCCTCTTATCCAAACTAAAACATACTCAGTTCCTTCATCCTTTGCTCACGTGGCTTCCATTCCATCTCTTTGTTCATCTTTGTCGCTCACCTCTGGATCCTTTCCAGTTTCTCTACATCCTTTCTGTACATTGGTAACCAAAACTGAACACAGCTGAAGCCTAACCAGTGCTGAGCAGAATGGTACTATCATCTCCCGTGACTTGTATGCTATGCCTCTGTTAATGTAACCTAAAATTGCATTTACTTTTTTTTTTTAACAGCTCTGGAATGAAAAGGACCAAATGAATATAAAATCACAATGACTGTCAATTATAATGAGCAACGATACTTTAATGATTCTAAGTGGTGTTTTAGCTCTGTTTTCCAAAGTATTGGCAACCCTCCCCTCCCGCATCTTTGTGTTACCTGCAAACTTGATCAGTATGCTCTCTATACCTATGTACAGGTCATTAATAAAGATATTAAACAACACCAGATCCAGAACAGATCCCAGTGGAACCCCACTTGAGACCTTCCTCCAATCTGACATCATTCCATTAACAGTTATTCTTTGTTAGTGGTTGCATCCCAAGACAGGGGGCGTGTCATAAACAGATAGCTAAGGGTTAATGTCTCTTTCACCTAAAGAAAAAATTACCTCAAGCACCTGACCAGAGGACCAATCAGGAAACCAGACTTTTTCAGGTCTGGGTGGAGGGAAGTTTGTGTCTGAGTTCTTTGTCTTCTGTCTGTCTCTCTCTCTCGGCTATGAGAGGATTTCTGTTTCCTGCTTTTTAATCTTCTGTTTCCAAGTTGTAAGTACAAATATAGTAAGGCAGTAAGGTTTCTATTGTTTTCTTTTGTATTTTCCTGGTTATAGTTGCTGGAGTGTTTTGAATTGTATTCTTTTTGAATAAGGCTGTTTATTCATATTTCTTTTAAGCAATTGACCCTGTATTTGTCACCTTAATACAGAGAGACCATTTTTATGTATTTTTCTTTCTTTTTACATAAAGCTTTCTTTTTAAGACCTGTTGAAGTTTTTCTTTAGTGGGGAACTCCAGGGAATTGAGTCTGTGCTCACCAGGGAATTGGTGGGAGGAAGAAGTCAGGGGGAAATCTGTGTGTGTTAGATTTACTAGCCTGACTTTGCATTCCCTCTGGGTGAGGGGGGAAGAGAGATTAGCTCTCGGTACTTCTGTTTTCCAAGGCTGGAAACGGGGGAGGGTGGAATCCCTCTGTTTAGATTCACGGAGTTTGCTTCTGTTTATCTCTCCAGGAACCCAGGGAGGGAATACCTGGAAGGGAGAAGGGAAGGGAAATGGTTTATTCCCCTTTGTTGTGAGACTCAAGGAATTTGGGTCTTGGGGTCCCCAGGGAAGGTTTTTTGGGGGGACCAGAGTGCCCCAAAACATTCTAATTTTTTGGGTGGTGGCAGCTTTACCAGGTCCAAGCTGGTAACTAAGCTTGGAGGTTTTCATGCTAATCCCCATATTTTGGACGCTAAGGTCCAAATCTGGGTCTAGGTTTATGATATGAGTGGCAGCGTTTGTGGGAAAGATAGAATCCAGAAGCCAGTAGGAATATTATATTTTTCTTTTCTCTGCTAGTGGCTTTTAAGCAGAGAGGAATGGTTTGGTTTTAAAAGGAACCAGAGAGAATTTTTTTTCTCTGCTCTCTCTGGCAGTTTTTGGCTTGCATATTAAGCAAGGAACCATTAAGCTGTGACAAACAGGTCTTTTGTCAGACAATAGCACTCCCATTAGGAGGCAAATACCAGCACTATACACATGAAAATAAAGTGGTTTTTCTGGTTTACTTTACATTGAAAAGATTAACTAGAGGAAGAAAGGGAAAAAGGCACTGTTGCTAGGCAGACCCCAGGAGGCAACAGAGCCTGCAGTTCAGACAAACACCAGAGGGCAACCCAACACAAGAAAACAGGAACCATGCCTACCAAGACAAAAATGGAGGCAAAGCACAAATCAAAGACGCTGAGCACAGGCGAGAGATGGAAAAAAACAAACAGGAACTAGAAATAAAACAAAAAGAGATGGAAATGAAAGAAAGAGAAGAACAGATCAAACAGGCATAAAAGAGA
The DNA here is from genome assembly GCF_007399415.2 of Gopherus evgoodei. Lineage (NCBI taxonomy): Eukaryota > Metazoa > Chordata > Testudines > Testudinidae > Gopherus > Gopherus evgoodei. The sequence continues at coordinate 28,335,662 of NC_044333.1, forward strand.
ACAAGAAGCCAAAAATGCAGCCCACTACAGAAAACTAGAAGAAGAAGAGGTGGCCCACCGCCGAGACATGGAAAAACAACAAAAAGAAAGTGAAGAGAAGGAAAAACAGAAAACATGAACTGGACTTAGCGCAAGCTGGGCTGCATGCGCCAGCCAATCCTAACAACCCTTCGCCAATTATGGTTCCACATCACAGGAAATTTCCCACCTACAAGGCAGGTGATGACACCGAGGCCTTCCTGGAAAATTTTGAAAGAGCCTGTCTTGGGTACCGCATCTCTGAAGACCAGTATATGGTAGAATTGAGGCCACAGCTCAGTGGACCTTTAGCAGAGGTGGCAGCTGAAATGCCTAAGGAGAACATGAACGACTATAAACTTTTTCAAACCAAGGCCAGATACAGAATGGGGATAACCCCGGATCATGCCCGTCGGCGTTTCAGAACTCAAAAGTGGAAACCAGATGTGTCATTTCCCAAACACGCCTACTACATTGGGAAAAATTATGAGGCCTGGATATCAGGACACAATGTTAAATCCTTGGAAGAACTGCACCTCCTCATACAAATGGAGCAGTTCTTGGATGGTGTTCCTGAGGACATAACCCGGTACATACAAGATGGAAAACCCAAAAATCTCACCGAGGCGGGGGAGATTGGAACCAGATGGATGGAAGTGGCAGAAAGCAAGAAAGCTACTGTCAAGGGGAACAAATACCCCAGGGGGCACACCGACCATAAACCCTACAACCGAGGACAGCCAAAGACCCCACATACAACCCAAGTAACGCCACAGACGTCCTATTCTTCCACCTCACCAGTCTCCAGTAACTCACCTCGACCCAGTGACCCATCAGCTGGAGGATGCTTTAAGTGTAATGAACTGGGACATATCAAGGCCAACTGTCCAAAGAACGCCATCCGAGTGCAGTTCATTACACCACCATCACACAAAAGATCCCCAGGCCCAGATGCCTCTCAAATACCCTTGGAGCAAAGGGAAAATTTGAGATTGGGCGGAAAGAAGGTTACTGCGTGGAGAGACATGGGGGCACAAGTGTCAGCTATCCACCAATCCTTCGTAGACCCCAAATTCATCAACCCAAAAGCCCAAGTGACAATTTACCCCTTCATGTCACAAGCTGTAGACTTGCCTACAGCTCAACTGCCTGTCCAGTACAAAGGCTGGTCAGGAATGTGGACTTTTGCAGTCTATGACAATTATCCTATCCCCATGCTACTGGGGGAAGACTTGGCCAACCAGGTGAAGCGGGCCAAGAGAGTGGGAATGGTTACACGTAGCCAAACCAGGCAAGCTTCCAGACCCATTCCTGTTCCTGAGCCGTCCACAGAGGCCCCGTCTGTGTTACCAGAGACCCAGACAGGGATAATGGACCCGGATTCCATGCCACCCACTGAAACAGCCACAGCGCCTCCAGTCCCAGGCCTGGAACTGGAACAGCAGCCAGCACCAGCAATTGCAACCACATCTTCAAACTCAAAGCCAGTGGGCGCCAGCGAGCCAGAACTGGCAGAAGCAACAGACACCCATACCCAAAAGGCTCAGCCAGAACCTGAAATACCCTCAGGTGCACCAGCGGAGAGTGGTTCACCAGCAACGGAAACAACCCCATCACCTACATCGCTTCCAGAGGGACCAAGCGCAAGTGCACAGTCTGAGGAAGAACTGGTGACCCCAGCCTCAAGGGAACAGTTCCAGACTGAGCAGGAAGCAGATGACAACCTTCAGAAAGCTTGGGCGGCGGCACGGAGCACCCCACCGCCTCTCAGCTCTTCTAATCGATCCCGGTTTGTTACAGACCAAGGACTTTTATACAAGGAGATTCTTTCTGGTGGACACCGGGAAGAATGGCAGCCGCAAAAACAGTTGGTGGTTCCAACTAAGTACCGGGGGAAGCTCTTAAGCTTAGCCCATGATCATCCCAGTGGCCATGCTGGGGTGAACAGAACCAAGGACTGGTTAGGGAAGTCCTTCCACTGGGAGGGGATGGGCAAGGACGTTGCCAAGTATGTCCGGTCTTGTGAGGTATGCCAAAGAGTGGGAAAGCCTCAAGACCAGGTCAAGGCCCCTCTCCAGCCACTCCCCATAATTGAGGTCCCATTTCAGTGAGTAGCTGTGGATATTCTGGGTCCTTTCCCAAAAAGACGCCCAGAGGAAAGCAGTACGTACTGACTTTCGTGGACTTTGCTACCCGATGGCCGGAAGCAGTAGCTCTAGGCAACACCAGGGCTAACACTGTGTGCCTGGCCCTAACAGACATTTTTGCCAGGGTAGGTTGGCCCTCCGACATCCTTACTGATCCAGGATCTAATTTCCTGGCAGGGACCATGCAAAAACTGTGGGAAACGCATGGGGTGAACCACTTGGTTGCCACCCTGTACCACCATCAAACCAATGGCCTGGTGGAAAGGTTTAATGGAACTTTGGAGGCCATGATACGTAAATTTGTCAACGAACACTCCAATAATTGAGACCTAGTGTTGCAGCAGTTGCTGTTTGCCTACAGGGCTGTACCACATCCCAGTTTAGGGTTTTCACCGTTTGAACTTGTGTATGGTCATGAGGTTAAGGGGCCATTACAGTTGGTGAAGCAGCAATGGGAGGGGTTTACGCCTTCTCCAGGAACTAACATTCTGGACTTTGTAAGCAACCTACAAAGCACCCTCCAATACTCTTTAGCCCTTGCTAAAGAGAACCTAAAGGATGCTCAGGAAGAGCAAAAGGCATGGTATGACAAACATACCAGAGAACGTTCCTTCAAAGTAGGAGACCAGGTTATGGTCTTGAAGGCGCAACAGGCCCATAAGATGGAAGCATCATGGGAAGGGCCATTCATGGTCCAAGAGCGCCTGGGAACTGTGAACTACCTCATAGCATCTCCCAATTCCTCACTAAAGCCCAGAGTGTACCATGTTAATTCTCTCAAGCCTTTCTATTCCAGAGACTTACAGGTTTGTCAGTTTACAGTCCAGGGAGATGATGCTGAGTGGCCTGACGGTGTCTACTATGAAGGGAAAAAAGATGGTGGCGTGGAAGAGGTGAACCTCTCAACCACTCTGGAACGTCTGCAGCGGTGACAAATCAAGGAGCTGTGCACTAGTTCCGCCCCATTGTTCTCAGCCACGCCAGGACGGACTGAACGGGCATAACAATCCATTGACACAGGTAATGCTCACCCCATTAGAACCCCACCCTACCGGGTGTCTCCTCACACCCAAGCTGCTATAGAACGGGAGATCCAGAACATGCTACAGATGGGTATAATCCGCTCATCTACCAGTGCATGGGCATCTCCAGTGGTTCTGGTACCCAAACCAGATGGGGAAATACGCTTTTGCGTGGACTACCGTAAGCTAAATGCGGTAACTCGTCCGGACAACTATCCAATGCCACGCACCGATGAGCTATTGGAGAAGTTGGGACGTGCCCAGTTCATCTCTACAATAGACTTAACCAAGGGGTACTGGCAAGTACTGCTAGATGAACCTGCCAAGGAGAGGTCAGCATTCGTCACCCGTGCGGGGGTGTATGAATTTAATGTCCTTCCTTTCAGCCTTCAAAATGCACCTGCTGCCTTCCAGAGGCTGGTAGATGGTCTACTAGCAGGACTGGGAGAATATGCAGTTGCCTACCTCGACGATGTGGCCATTTTTTCAGACTCCTGGCCCGAACACCTACTACACCTGGAAAAGGTCTTTGAGCGCATCAGGCAGGCCGGACTAACTGTTAAGGCCAAAAAGTGTCAAATAGGCCAAAACAGAGTGACTTACCTGGGGCACCAGGTGGGTCGAGGAACCATAAACCCCCTACAGGCCAAGGTGGATGCTATCCAAAAGTGGCCTGTCCCAAGGTCAAAGAAACAGGTCCAATCCTTCTTAGGCTTGGCCGGGTACTACAGGCGATTTGTACCACACTACAACCAAATCACTGCCCCACTGACCGACCTGACCAAAAAGACCCAGCCAAATGCAGTTAACTGGACTGATGAGTGTCAAAAGGCCTTTACCCAACTTAAGGCAACGCTCATGTCTCACCCTGTGCTCAGGGCCCCAGACTTTGACAAGCCATTCCTAGTAACCATGGATGCATCTGAGCGTGGTATAGGAAGAGTTCTCATGCAGGAAGGACCGGATCACAACTTCCATCCTGTCGTGTTTCTCAGCAAGAAACTGTCTGAGAGTGAAAGTCACTGGTCAGTCAGTGAAAAGGAATGCTATGCCATTGTGTACGCCCTGGAAAAGCTACGCCCATATGTTTGGGGACGGCGGTTCCAGCTACAAACTGACCATGCTGCACTAAAGTGGCTTCATACTGCCAAGGGGAACAACAAGAAACTTCTTCGTTGGAGTTTAGCTCTCCCAGATTTTGATTTTGAAATTCAGCACATCTCAGGAGCTTCTAACAAAGTAGCTGATGCACTCTCCCGTGAGAGTTTCCCAGAATCCAGTAGTTAAAAAGTTATCTTAAAATGTAGAAGTCTGTTAGTTATATACTTAGTGGTATATGTAAAGGTGCATGTGTTGTATTAATCTGTTTATTTTAAAGTTCTAGGAGGAAATCGCCGCCAGTGAGCTTCCCCACTGTCTGCAATTTGGGGGGCGTGTCATAAACAGATAGCTAAGGGTTAATGTCTCTTTCACCTAAAAAAAAAGTAACCTGAAGCACCTGACCAGAGGACCAATCAAGAAACCAAACTTTTTCAGGTCTGGGTGGAGGGAAGTTTGTGTCTGAGTTCTTTGTCTTCTGTCTGTCTCTCTCTCTCGGCTATGAGAGGATTTCTGTTTCCTGCTTTCTAATCTTCTGTTTCCAAGTTGTAAGTACAAATATAGTAAGGCAGTAAGGTTTCTATTGTTTTCTTTTGTATTTTCCTGGTTATAGTTGCTGGAGTGTTTTGAATTGTATTCTTTTTGAATAAGGCTGTTTATTCATATTTCTTTTAAGCAATTGACCCTGTATTTGTCACCTTAATACAGAGAGACCATTTTTATGTATTTTTCTTTCTTTTTACATAAAGCTTTCTTTTTAAGACCTGTTGGAGTTTTTCTTTAGTGGGGAACTCCAGGGAATTGAGTCTGTGCTCACCAGGGAATTGGTGGGAGGAAGAAGTCAGGGGGAAATCTGTGTATGTTAGATTTACTAGCCTGACTTTGCATTCCCTCTGGGTGAGGGGGGAAGAGAGATTAGCTCTCAGTACTTCTGTTTTCCAAGGCTGGAAACGGGGGAGGGTGGAATCCCTCTGTTTAGATTCACGAAGTTTGCTTCTGTTTATCTCTCTAGGAACCCAGGGAGGGAATACCTGGAAGGGAGAAGGGAAGGGAAATGGTTTATTCCCTTTTGTTGTGAGACTCAAGGAATTTGGGTCTTGGGGTCCCCCCAGGGAAGGTTTTTTGGGGGGACCAGAGTGCCCCAAAACACTCTAATTTTTTGGGTGGTGGCAGCTTTACCAGGTCCAAGCTGGTAACTAAGCTTGGAGGTTTTCATGCTAACCCCCATATTTTGGACGCTAAGGTCCAAATCTGAGACTAGGTTTATTATAGGGCGGAAATCATAGGCAGGAATTGTAGACAAAGCTGGATGAGCAAGCAGAGAGGTGATTAAGAAAAAGCAGAAAGCCTACAAGGAGTGGAAGATGGGAGTGATCAGCAAGGAAAGCTACCTTATTGAGGTCAGAACATGTAGGGAAAAAGTGAGAGAGACCAAAAGCTGTGTAGAGTTGGATCTTACAAAGGGAATTAAAAACAATAGTTAAAGGTTCTATAGCCATATAAATAAGAAGAGAACAAAGACAGATGTAGGACCACTGAACACTGAGAATGGAGTGGAGGTTAAGGATAACCTAGGCGTGGCCCAATATCTAAACAAATACTTTGCCTTAGTCTTAATGAAGCTAATGAGGAGCTTAGGAATAATGGTAGGATGACAAATGAGAATGAGGATATGAAGGTAGATACTACCACATCTAAAGCAGAAGCCAAACTCGAACAGCTTAATGGGACTAAATCGAGGGACCCGGACAATCTTCATCCAAGAATATTAAAGGAACTGGGGCATGAAATTGCAAGCCCATTAGCAAGAATTTGTAGTGAATCTGTGAACTCAGGGATTGTACTGTATGGTTGGAGAATTGCTAACATAGTTCCTATTTTTAAGAAAGGAAAAGAAGTGATCTGGGTAACAATGGGCCTGTTAGTTTGACATCTGTAGTATGTAAACTCTTGGAAAAAATTTTGAAGGAGAAAGTAGTTAAGGACATTGAGGTCAATGGTAATTTGGACAAAATACAACATGATTTTACAAAAGCTAGATTGTGCCAAACCAACCTGATCTCCTTCTTTGAGAAAGTAACAAATATTTTAGACAAAGGAAATGCAGTGGATCTAACTTACCTCAATTTCAGTAAGGCATTTGACATGGTTCCACATGGGGAATTATTAGCTAAATTCGAAAAGATGGGGATCAATATGAAAATTGAAAGGTGGATAAGGAACTGGTTAAAGGAGAGACTACAATGGGTTGTACTGAAAGGTGAACTGTCAGGCTGGAGGGAGGTTACTAGTGGAGTTCCTCAGAGATTGGTTTTGGGACCAATCTTATTTAATCTTTTTATTACTGACCTTGGCACAAAAAGTGGGAATGTGCTTGTCAAGGTTCCTTCCCCCCACTCTGAACTTTAGGGTACAAATGTGAGGACCTGCATGGACACTTCTAAGCTTAATTACTAGCTTAGATCTGGTAACTCTGCCACCATCCAGAAATTTCAGTGTCTGGATCACTCCTTGTCCCCCCCACCAAAACCTTCCCCTCCCTGGGCAGCCTTGAGAGGCTTCACCAATTCCCTGGTGAACACAGATCCAAACCCCTTGGATCTTAAAACAAGGAGAAATTAAGCAACACCCCTACTTCCCCCCACCGATTCCTGGTGAGTCCAGATCCAATCCCCTTGGATCTTAAAACAAGGAAAAATCAATCAGGTTCTTAAAAAGAAAGCTTTTAATTAAAGAAAGAAAAGTAAAAAAATCATATTTGTATAATCTGGAAAAATACTTTACAGGGTATTCAGATTTATATAGCCCAGAGGAACCTCCTCTAGCCTTAGGTTCAAAGTTACAGCAAGCAGAGGTAAAATCCTCTCAGCAAAAAAGGGACATTTACAAGTTGAGAAAACAAAAATAAAACTACTCCGCCTTGTCTGGCTGTTACTTACAATTTTGAAACATGAGAGACTGATTCAGAAAGATTTGGAGAGTCTGGATTGACGTCTGGTCCGTCTTAGTCCCAAGACTGAACAACTCCCACAACAAAGAGCACAAACAAAGACTTCCCTCCAAGATGGTTTGAAAGTATCTTGTCCCCACATTGGTCCTCTGGTCAGGTGTCCAGGTTTACTGGGCTGCTTAACCCTTTACAGGTAAAAGAGACATTAACCCTTAACTATCTGTTTATGACAGTGCTAAGAAAGTTTGTGGATGACACAAAGCTGGGAGGTATTGCCAATACAGAGAAGGAGTGAGATATCATACAGGAAGATCCGGAAGAGCTTGTAAACTGGAGTAATAGTAATAGGATGAAATTTAATAGTGAAAAGTGCAAGGTCATGCATTTAGGGATTAATAACAAGAATTACTGTTATAAGATGGGGACACATCAGATGGAAGTAACAGAGGAGGAGAAGGACCTCGGAGTTATGGTTGATCACAGGGTGACTATGAGCCACCAATGTGATACGGAAGTGAAAAAAGCTAATGTGGTCTTGGGATGCCTCTGGCGAGGTATTTCCAGTAGAGATAACAAGATGTCAGTACCGTTTTACTCATCTGGAATACTGTGTGCAGTTCTGATCTCCCATGTTTAAGAAGGATGAATTCAAACTGGATCAGGTACAGAGAAGGGCTACTAGGATGATCCGAGGAATGGAAATCTATCTTATGAAAGGAGACTCAAAGAGCTTGGCTTGTTTAACCTAACCAAAAGAAGGCTGATAGGGAGATATGATTGCTCTCTATAAATATATTAGAGGGATAAATACCATGGAGGGAGCAGAGGTGGCTCTAGACATTTTGCCGCCCCAAGCACAATGTCATGCTGTGGGGGGTGCTCTGCCGCTCACCGGTCCCGCGGCTCCAGTGGACCTCCCGTAGACGTTGGACCTCCCGCAGGCTTCAGTGGAACCGCAGGACCAGCGGACCCTCCACAGGCACGCCTGCGGGAGGGTCCACCGAAGCCGCGAGACCAGCGGACCCTCCGCAGGCATATCGCCGAAGGCACCCTGCCTGCCGCCCTCCCGGCGACCAGCAGAGCACACCCTGTGGCATGCCGCCCCAAGCACGTGCTTGGCGTGCTGGGGCCTGGAGCCGCCCCTGGGAGGGAGAGGAATTATTTAAGCTCAGTACCAATGTGGACACAAGAACAAATGGATATAAACTGGCCATCAGGAAGTTTAGAATTGAAATTAGACAAAGGTTTCTAACCATCAGAGGAGTGAAGTTCTGGAACAGCCTTCCAAGGGGAGCAGTGGGGTAAAAGACATATCTGACTTCAAGACTAAGCTTGATAAGTTTATGTAAGGGATGGTATGATGGGATATCTGAATTTTGGCAATTAATTGATCTTTGGCTATTAGCGGTAAATGTGCCCAATAGCCTGTGATGGGATGTTAGATTGGATGGGATCTGAGTTACTACAGAGAACTCTTTCCTGGATGCTGGCTGGTGAGTCTTGCCCACATGCTCAGGGTTTAGCTGATCACTATATTTGGGGTCGGGAAGGAATTTTCCTCCAGGGCAGATTGGCAGAGGCCCTGGGTTTTTTTTACCTTCCTCTGCAGAGTGAGGCATGGGTCACTTGCTGGAGGATACTCTGCACCTAAAAGTCTTTAAACCATGATTTGAGGACTTCAACAGCTGAGGCATAAGTTAAGGGGTTGTTACAGGAGTGGGTGGGTGAGATTCTGTGGCCTGTGTTGTGCAGGAGGTCAGACTAGACGATCATAATGGTCCCTTCTGACCTTAAAGTCTATGATTCTATGATTATGTATCCATTTAAAGGTAATTCTGCCAAGCTCTCATTTCTCCAGCTTACTTATCAGAATGTCATCTGGGACTGTGTCAAAAGCCTTGCTGAAGTCCAGTTGTATTATGTTCACCACATTCCCTCATCCTCCAAATCAGTTAGAAGGAACCCAAGCTGGTTTGGCATGATTTGTTCTTGGTGAAGCCATGCTGGCTGCTAGTGATTACCACTTCATCCTCCAGGTATTCACAACTTTAATGTTTTATACATTGCTTCAGTAGCTTCTCAGGTATCAAAGTCAGGCTGACTAGTCTATAGTTCTCTGGCTGCTCCTTTCCCTCCTTTCTAAAGATGGGCAGTACATTAGCCCTTGCAGTCTTACAGGACCTCTCCTGTTATCCAGACTTTGTAAATATTATTGCCAGTGGCTCTGACATTTCTTCAGCTAATTCCATCAGCGCCCTTAGGTGAATAGCATCTGGCCCCACTGATTTGAATCCATTCAATTTGGTCAGAAGATTTCTGATGAGTTCTTTACTTATCCAAATCTCCATCCCTTCCCAGGACTGATGTCAGGCTAATAGCCCTATAATTACCTGAGTCATCTCATTTACCTTTTATTTAAAAATTGAAACATTAGCTTTCTTCTAGTCTTCTGAAATTTCCCCATTTTGGTCAAAACTTATTGAAAATCAGCATTAACATAGTAGTTTCCATTTAATATCTTCCACAGGTACTAGCAGAAAGGGAAGAGTGTTATCGCCCTAAACAGAACTGAATTATTTACTGAAAAGAATAGAAATATTTATAGAACACTTCTGTTTGCTCTGCTTTATTGTTGATGATTTTAAACATTTCCATTTCTGCACCAAAACTACCATCCTTTTTGTTCCTAATAATTATTGTCCTTAGTTCTGCTGACCACAGATTTCTCCTTGTGTCCTTTGACTTCCTTTATCAATTTTCTATAATTCCTATTTTTTTTATTTATAAGCATTGCTATCAGCTTTCCCTTTCTTTCATTGGTTTACATGTATAGCCTCCACTTTCCCTCTAAACGAGCACAGGCTTCTTCTTTAATTGTGGGATTGTTGCTTCTCTCTGTATAGTTCTCTTACTAAAAAACCAATTTAGTTTTATAAGCATGGAGTCCTTTCATGTTATTACCCAGTATGCAGTACATGCAGCATGGTGTCAGTCAGTCTACTGACACCTACAAAAAGGAACAAAGTGTGATTAATGGGCAAACAAGGCACCACCTATGAGACAAAGCAGCATAGAAGGACTCAGACCACTGGGAAAGCTGGATTTCCAGACAAAATCCTTGCTCAAACATGAAAGCAACAATTGAGTCTATATACAGAACTGACCATGGGGACTGAAGTTGAGAAAATGAAGGTAAAGCTTATTTACTATCTCACTGGGAAAAAGTGATGAGAAATGAGTGAGACACTGCTGCCAGGAATAATCCTCAACACACTGGAAGAGCTGATAAAGGTGTTTGATGAGTACTGTGACCCCAGACAGAATGAGACTGTAGAGAGATTTTTTTTCTTTAAACCTCAAACCAAGAAGCAAAGTGGAAATAGATACTTACATTATACAGCCGAGAACTCTGGCATCCACTTGCCACTTTGGAGAAATTAAGGATTGCCTAATTAAAGGCAGAATCATTTGCGGGATAAGTGATTCTAGATTTGGGAGAGATTGTTCAGAGAAACAGATCTAAGCCTAGACAAATACCTCCAAATAGCAGGGCAGCTGCACTGTCCAGAGAAAGGATCAAAGCAACAACAGCCACTACTGCAGAACAAGTGCACAGGTTCAAGTCAAAGGAACTAGAAAGGAAGACAGAGACAGACTGACTGAGAATGCAGACATCATGGTCCTGTGTATATACCAGAGTTTCTTAAGCAGGGGTTGCTGCTTGTGTAGAGAAAGCCCCTGGCAGGCCAGACCGGTGTGTTTACCTGCCCCGTCCACAGGTCCAGCCAGTCGCGGCTCCCACTGGCCATGGATTACTGCTTCGGGCCAATGGGAGCTGCTGGAAGCGGCGTCCAGTAAGTCCCTCGGCCTGTGCTGCTTCCAGCAGTTCCCATTGGCCTGGAGCAACAATCCATGGCCAGCGGGAGCCGCGACTGGCTGGACCTGCAGACGGGGCAGGTAAACACATTAGCCCAGCCCACCAGAGGCTTTCCCTACACAAGCGGTGACCCCTATTTGAGAAACACTGGTATATACAGAGGAAAGCAAAACAAAAGCCAGAAAGAAAAATACACATTCTATGTGCAATGATGGAAGAGGTATGAGAAACAGAACCATATTATGTCCCAAGGCTGCAGCTATATCATGAAGAAAAAAGCCACAGTACATTCAGTTACTGAGGACATAAAAACTTCCAGTGAAAGGAAGGATCTGCAATGTGACTCTAGCAGATCCAAAAACACGCAGTATGCACACACTGCAGAAGGCATCTGCCAGCCATTCAAATACAGTATTTGCAACCATGCTATTAGATCAATGACAAAATTAATTCCAACTGGATTGCAAAGCCAGCTGCAATGTAATTCCAACAACACAGATAAGCAGAAATATTAGACAGGACAAATGAAGTTACAAATAGAACCTCCCCTCCTCCTCCAGCCTGTCAAACTACAGAAACACAGAGTTCTATTAGCTCTTGTGGAGTTGCTGAGGAAGGAATGGGTAAGCCTGCAATGAAAAGGCATCATTACACTAGCTGGAGTGGATAAACAGTCTAGTAGTGGTGAGAAAACATTCAGACTTACCTGATGCTCTACACTGAGCAGGTAGGCCATGGTATACTACAGCAGGATTTAAAAAAAAAATCATTGCCAAAAAGGAATTTGAGCACAAGATTTCTTCCCCTGGGTATCCACAATGCAATGAGAAGGCAGAGTCAGCAGTAAAAAAACTAAGAGACTGATTATAAAGGCAGAACAGACTGGAAGGGATTCCTGTCTGGCAATGCTGGAACATCGTAATACAGTCTCTCAGGGACAGGGTAGAAGACCAACACAGAGACCGATAGATTTGAAAAACCAAGAGCTTGCTTCCCCTGAGGGGTAATCTGCTGCAGCCCCGTCTGCTGAAGGCCAGCAGAGGAACAATGGATACTTGGCTCTTAAGAACACTTTAGAGAATGCCAAGCTAAGCAGGCAGCCCTCTACAAAAAAGGAACCAAGAACTTGGCCAGCATGTTTGGGTCCAAATATCAAATAGCCACACCAAGCAATGGCAAAAGACACTAGTCCAAGCTGCAGTGGGATGTGGGTCATATGAGGTAACTAGAGCAGGGTTGCCAACTTTCTACTTGCACAAAAGCAAACACCCTTACCCTGCCCTTTTCCCCACCTCTTTTTCAAGGTCCCACTCCCAACTCTGTCACTCACTCTCTCCACCCTCACTCACTCACTCATTTTGACCAGGATGGCTCATGGGATTGGGGTGCAGGAGGGGCTAAGGGTTCCAGCTGGGGGTTGGGGCTAGGAATGAGGGATTTGCGATGTAGGAGGGGGCTCTGGGCTGGGGGGTTTGGAGTATGGGAGGAGGCTCTGAGCTGAAGCAGTGGGTTGAGATGCGGGAGGGAGTGAGCGCTCCGGCTCAGGATGTGGGCTCTCAGGTGGGGCTGGGGATGAAAGATTTGAGGTGTAGAAGAGTGCTCCAGGCTGAGATCAAGGGGTTTGAAAGGAGAGAGGGGGATCAGGGATGGGGCAAGGAGTTGGGGCACAGGAGGGAGATCGGGGTGCAGGCTCTGGGCAGCGCTTATGTCAAGCAGCTCCAGGAAGCAGCGGCATGTCCCCTCTCTGGCTCCTACACGGAGGCATGGCCAGGTGGCTCTGTGCACTGCCCCATCTGCAGGTGCTGCCCCTGCAGCTTCCATTGGCCACAGTTCCGCTGCGCCATCAATCAAACTTTTAAGGGCCCAATCAGTGGAAACTGGACACCTGGCAATCCTAAACTAGAAACTGAGGATAGGAATGGAGATGCAAATAAAAATTACTGAAGCATAGTGTCAGCCAGCCAGAACACTAAGAAACATGGGGCCAAAGCCAGGACCAGTAGTATACAGAAAGAGTTTCAGCCGTCAGCTGGTCTGGAGTAGACAGGTTAGAAGAAATGAGACACATGAGCAATTCAGAGGATCAACAAGGCATCAATGGAGGCAGCATCAGGGTGGAAGCAAGTCCCCCACAGGCAGCAATAACAAAGATAGGAAGTGGGAGACTGGTTCAAAGACCAGCACACTTGAAGGACGATGGGGCCTATGAGGTCACAGTAAGATGCAGTGAAGGTCATGTCTCTAGAGTGGGTTATGTACTAGTAACATCTGGCTCCTACAAGTCAGCAAATGCTTGCACAAATGACACAACAACAAATTTGTTAAAAAGGAAATATATAGTAACCCAGATGGAACATGGAGAGAGGAGCCCAATGTGGGAGGAGGCACCAGGAAATCAATCTCTGCATGCATGACTGGAATGCTAGCTGCAGCATCACTGTAAATAATTGTACTAGGGCCTGTCTACGCAGTGGGGTAATGTGATCTTAGCGGGTGTGATTTCTAAAGTATACTAACATGTTGGGCATTAATGGTCAGTGTTGACCCTGCTGGTGCACACTAAAGATTCCCTAATGTACTGCAAGATAGTACTGTTTTAAACAGAACTACGTAAAAGCACTTCAGAAGGATCTACATGGGCCAGTTAGTGCATCACTAGAGCCTACCAAATTTAGGGTCCATTTGGTCATTTTCACAGCAATGGGATTTTTCAAATACTCAGTTGCAGGGTTTCAGATGTTTACATGTGAAATTTCAAAGTGTTGTAACCATGGGGGTCCCAACCAATGGTAGGGGTGTCATGGGATTTCCACCCTTACTTCTGTGTTGCTGCTGGCAGGGGCTCTGCCTTCAGAGCTGGGTAGCAGGACAGCAGCAGCTG